>NC_064290.1:6451847-6489731 GCF_019186545.1 Solanum stenotomum | reverse complement strand
CTTTTCGTTGTACTTCTAACTCAAAGCAATCTATTCACATTAATAATCACAATCAAATTTCGAAACTAACAATACCCACATTACTATAGGTCTAGCCTAGACCCAAAAACTCACTCAAATTTATAATCAATTTCCTTATCTTGCTAACATGTCAACTCTCATATTTCCAAATTTCAAGTCTGGAGCTTAGTCTCAATATCTCAAAATAACATAATTTTAATGATCTTTATGTACCACAATACACCCACTATTTTATTACATATCTCAATTATTACCAAACTTGAGCTTTATAAGATAATCAATAAGAAGGAAAAGAAAAGAACGGGGAACAATTTCATGAAGTTACAAAATCAGTAACTAAACAAATCCTTAAGCCATCCATCATCCTACTCTTTTAGTCATTATACTACCACTTTTATAATTCCAATCATTACCTCAATCACTTGGTAATTATTAACAATGATTGCAGACAAGGTCTGTTTCCCCCACATTCACGTTGCACCAGCAATATCTAACCCCCAACTTATTTAATATTACATCTACTATTTCCACTGTATCCCTAAAATCTCAACTAATTTAATAGTATAACTTTAATATGTTAATTTCAAGAATATTGCCACAGATTGGTTTCTTAACCATCACTGCTACATCATGGTGGCCATTCTTTGCATACATATGTACATGGCATAATGCATATTCAATCATTACTAATTAACCCCAACAATAAATAAATGGAACAACAAAGTTTAACAATTACTAGAACGTGAATTCTTTTGATTTCCCGTCGGCCGCCCTTAGCACTTATTTATTCAATATCATAAACTATGAAGACCCACTACTACTTATCAATTGTTTTGCACAACCCACAATAACTTACGCTTAGTAAGAATTGTATAGACCCAATTTTCAGCCGACTTAAATTTGTATCATCAGAAAACAAGGTTCATCTCATTTTTTTACCAGTCCATTTAGTTATGATTAGTATTCATACCCTGTACACTAATATATACGAATAAGAAAGACTAATTAGATAGATTTTTACCTAAAGGCACTCCCGCTTCCTCCTTTGAAATTGAGTGTCGTCATAGGGTTTCTCTCTTTCTTGTTGTGACTAAAAGAAATAATCTCCCCTTTATTTACTTATGGTTTTATTATTTTACATGGGTTAAGTGGTATTAATTATACTATACCACTTGGCCCATTAATCACCAACTGAACAAATTAATTATTTAATAATTATCAGTAAATTAAATACATGTAGTTATCGAATAGTTCAAATTTTCCAAACCAGCTTCACCGACTTAATCAGAAATGACTCAGGATAACTATCGGAAGGAATAAAATAGTAATTTCTAAAATAAAAATTCAAAACTGATTTTCTGGGTCATTACAATTTCAGGCCCAAGCTCTCTGTGGTTCAAGCCCAATACAAATCATTTCATCAAACTTAATGTGGAGGGCTGCTTCAAAGGCGACAGTCCAAATTGGTGGAGCCACGTATACTTGAGGGGTGTCGATCAACATACCTTTATTGAAAAATTACACTATTAAAAATACGTTTTTATGTGTATATATCACATATTGACACAATGACATTCCTCGACCTCTATGTGATTTTAGACCCTCGGTCGAAATTCTGGTTCTGCCAAACCAAATAATGGTAAAGAAAGAAATAAAAATTCCTTGTAGAGGAAATCTTTTTCGAGCTTGGTTTTATTGCGTGCTCAATATGTACCTTTACATATGTTTATAGGAATTCATTTGGTATTACAAGTATGAAGTATTAATTTGTTCTTTTGTTATTAATTTTTAACAAATATTATATCTCCAGTAATTACTGTTCCGGATAAAATAAATTATTACCTAAATAGTAGAAAATAATCTTTTTTTTTATTTAGATAAGTTATTGACAAGGATAATTAACAGAGAATTAAGCATTTAATCCTTTCAAAAACTCGAGCTGGGAAGAGAGGACATGAGGGTATCATATCTAATGACTCTCTCTTCTATTGTTTTTGATTTTTCAATCTTACCATTTAGTAGAGATTTTAATCATAATAATAGAGAATAAAGTCACAAATAATAATAATAAAAAATAAATCCAACCTTTGAAACTCAGAAATAACTTGAGCAAAAAGTGTTCATATAACACACTTTTCTTTCTTGATCTTGATCTGTTGCAAAAATGATGATACACATTTTTTTAAAAATAATTAATTTTATAATTTTCATTTTACATTCATAAGAAAATTGATATGATCATGCAAATGTTATAGCATGTGTAATCTTAAAAGTTTCAAAAAATTTATCATCATACAAATGCTACCTATGATATATTTAAAAATCTTTATTTCTTTCTTAAATTGGAATAACCTCAAGCGCTACGTTACATAAATTAAAAAGGAGGAATGCTTATAAATGGCTAAAGTAGTCTAATGTTTTATGATTTTATTTTTGTTCTCTTTATTTTTTTCAACATAGGTGTGGTTTCGTTTCTTGTAGACTTTCACTACAAGTGTAATGAATATTGGTCCAAGTCCAATCTTATAAGAAAAACGAGTTGAAATGTGCTGCTCATTTTAGCCTGCCAAAATTAAATAAATAAAAAAAAACAGACGTTGACTTGGAATTTTCTCTTTGAAAAATATCTCAGGACCATTTTACTACGTGCTACACGTTCTTGTTGTTGCACTATAAATAGGTCTCAATTTTTATAATTTGAAGATTCAAGTAATTAATTAGGAAGAGTAATATTAAAAAAAAATTATTCAAAGCAATCTAGGAGTGAGCTAGGGTTAGGCTTGACTACTACGTCGTACATTAATACCCAAACAAAAAAAAAAAAGAGTTACAACTCTTTATCGTGTGATATTTCTTGGAGAGAATTAATCGAGAGATGGTGAGAACACCTGGCTACGATGAAAATGGAAGGAAGAAGGGGACTTGGACTCCTGAAGAAGACAAGAAGTTAGAAGCATATATTACTAAATATGGCTGTTGGAACTGGCGCCAACTTCCCAAGTATGCCGGTGAGAATTTCTGTTACGAGGTTTTGAGTTGAATGCTTAAATTCTTTTGAGTCGGGTAATTTCAAAAGGGTTTTGAAAAAGTCTTGAGTCACCCCATGGAGTTACTTTTGCATTGGTTTCTAGTTAATATTCTTTAATAAAGTAATATTTAATCCATCCGTTCTATTTTATGTATTTTAATTTGATTGTATATGAAAATTAAGAAAGTAAAAAAACTTTCAAATTTTGTGATCTTAAATTATAAATTGATCGAAAAGTTCCAATTAAATAATTGACGGAATATTGGTGTTGGTGAATTAGGACTAGCAAGGTGTGGAAAGAGCTGCAGACTTCGATGGATGAATCACTTGAGGCCAAATGTTAAAAGAGGAAACTACACCAAAGAAGAAGATGAACTAATCTTGAACCTCCATGCTCAACTTGGAAATAGGTACGTACTCTTCTTTGTTCAATTTTACAAGCTAACATGACACAAGGTGAATTCAGAATTTAGTCTTAATGAGTTCAACTTTTAAAATTTTCCAACATTGAATTCATTATGTTAGATCTAATATTTATTATATTACGATTTAATAGATTTTTACATACATATCTATATACACGATGCAAAAAATTATGAGTTCATATGAACTCAAAGAAAAAAGGTTACATCGGCCTTATACACTAGAGAGCGTTAAATCAGACTTCCTCCACAAATTCTTTATATAAGATAATTTAGTCATTTTTCTATCACAATGGACAACATTAAAAAAAAAAAAATAAAAAAAATTACGTGACCAAAAAATGTTTTGTACTATGATCTACTTTTTTACTCTAGTAGTACATATAGCGTGGAGTATTTTGGAACCTCACGTGAAATTAACCTCCTTAAACTTGTATGGTTGCAGATGGTCGGCAATAGCTATTCACTTGCCAGGAAGATCAGACAACGAAATAAAGAATCATTGGCACACAGCACTGAAGAAGCGCACTGATAGCTCAAGTGAAGGAAGCAAGAAATGCAATAATAAGAATAATGGAAGTAATATCAAAAGAAAGAGTAGTGTGGAAAATCAAAATGCAAGTGCTAATAATAATACGCATGAAAATATAGTATTGGAAAGTTCAGATTGGTCACCAAAGGAGTCATCAAGTGAAGAACTTTCCTCTTATCAACATGATCAACATAAATTAGCTTTGGAGGAAATTTCTAGTGGAAGCTTTTGGACAGAACCATTTGAAGTGGATAGTTTCATCAATAGTAAAATTGATTTTGTAGCTCCTTCAATTGATTATTATGGACTTATGTGTCCACCTTCACCTTATATAGGTCATGAATTTATTTCCTCCTTTGACTTTGATCATTATAATTATTGGTAAGTCCATGTGTAACATTTGGTAATGTTGCATATTTACAAACAAAGTTTATTAATTCAATCAACCTTAGAAAATGTGTTGACGTTTTGTTTCTTCTTGTGTGTTACAAATAATTGTACAATTCTGATTAATTGAGGTGTTCAGTACTTTGTTAGTTCATTTTTACTTGTTCAATATACTAAAAATGAATGTCCATTTTTATTTGTCTAGTTTAGAAATCTAAGAGATTTTTGCTTCATAATTTACCTTTATTATTAATTATAGTCATTTTCCAAAGCATTAAATTTATTATTTATTGTTCCTTAAAAATTGTACTAAGTCAATAGTACTAGACAAATAGAAATGGACAGAGAGAATAATTGACAACATAAAAGGGACTTGAACTTACTCAAGTAAAATTTTCTAAGTAGATCATTTACAAAAAGTCAAGATAAGAAATTATAAAATTTAATGTTCAGCTCAATGGATTTTTTACCCTTTTCGTTCACTTTTTACTTATCACATTTGTACTTGTTACATTCATCAAGAAAGTAATAATTTCGATGATTATTTTGTCACACTATTCCTATTAATTGATGTTTAGTACTATATTCGTCCACTTTTAATTGTCATAGTTTTCTTTTTAAATCAAATGACAATAACTTTCTCTAACATTTTACGATGTATATTTTCATCATATTGATATGCAAAAAAGTTGGAATTTATAGTACTTTTCATATAGTTTTTTAATAGCTAAATTTTTTGTTTAAAATATCAAATTAATGTAATCTAATTTAACTTTGAAAAAATAATCAAATTGACTTTTGAAAAGCATAGTATGACAATTAAAAAGGACAGAGAGAGTAGATCTTAGCAAATGATTTAGAGAGTAAAAGTACTTAATGCTAAGCATAAAATATGAAAAAAAAATTATTATCTTTTCTTAATATTTTTAAATTAAAAATTAGGGGTAATCAAACAAGGAAATCTAGGCAAACTATTAACGGCATATTTGTACGTTTAGCTCTTAGATTGCCATAACTACAAATACACATTTTATTTGTGTACTTTCATTATAGTGAACTCTTGTGGGAGTTTAGAGTTTCTTGTTTTTCATTTCCACAATTAGTACTTTGTTTTCTTTATTTTTTTCCTGTATGTACCAAATAGATTATTTATACTAAGTTTCAAATGTATAGAGTTCGGTCAATTAGTTTATCAACATGGTCAGTATATATAATATATATGTTATTAGTGAATATATATTGTATGTAGCAATGTATATTATATATTAAATATAAAGTATACACTACCTATATATATAGTTTGTACATATTTTTTAAAATTAGTAAGTGGAAGTTTTTAGAATCGTAATCATCGTTTAAATAAATAAAAAATAATGGCAGAATTTGGGAAGAAAGGGAGAAGATTGAAAAAAAATAAAAACATAAGAAACACAATGGTTTTAAGTCAACATTTAGGCCCAAATAATATTTCTTGGAGCCTTTTTGTTTTGACTTGTTGATCGCTCATCCTTCTAAACTGTAAAAGGTTTTCAACTTTTAATTTCCAATTCATACACATGAGCAATTTTAGTGCTTCGTATTTATTAAAATTGGTCCTTAAAATATTATTATTGGAACATATTTATTTATGAGCAAACTACATAAATCCCACTAGTTTAGGTCCTAATTACTAGAATTCATGATAATTTTAAAAATTACTTCTTGTACCATATTTCTTCCTTTAGATACATGTATCATTACTCGTCAGATACATGTATCCAACAATTTTAAAAATCGGGATACATGTTTAATTAATTCACATGGACAATTAATTAATTCTGGAAATATTAATCAAATTCCTTAATATAAATCAAGGAGTGTATCTTTGTTTAATTAATTTCATTTTATTACTCTTTATAATAATAAATTCATTAATATTATTAATAAAAGACAAAAACATGTATATCTTGGTTATGAAATTTGATTAATTTCAACTTATTACTCTTAAAATAATAAATTCATTAATTTGATGTATTTATTATCAATATATGATGTATCCAACAAAAATAAACACTTAGATATGTATCTATTTATACGATCTAATAATAAATTCATGTATCTAGTATTAATTTGATGTATCAAGTATCAATTTCATACGTTATATCCAACAACATGTATCTCGAATACATATTGATAAGGAGATACATTTAATCATGTGTATCTAAATATAAAATGTAACTGAAACACATGAATTTAGGAACAAATCACGATTGTAGAGTATTTGTCTATCATTAATTTAAAAAAATCAAAATTAATACCCAAGAAATATTAGATACATGCATACTTAATAAGATACACTGATAAAACTAGATACATATAATCACAAAAATTATGTGTCAAATACATCAATAATGTATCAAAAATATGCGTAAATCTTCATTTATTGAAACTTTTCGATTGCGTTAGTGGTTGCTCAGGACATCTCACCACGGCGGTGTTTGCTTCACTTTTAATTTATCGATGTTGCTCATTGCTCACTGCGATTAGATCTAACGGACCTCCGCCAGATCAACCAAAAAATCAACATAAGCACTCCTCCAATTGAGCCTTTCGACCTCCAATTCGCCTCCGACGTCGATGTGATCTCCGGATAGTAACAATTTGAAAACGAAAGGCTATAGATTAATTATATGAATATGCGTGCATTGATACATTTAATTTAAGGAAGGTAAGAAGCAAGAAATTGATGAACAACTTGTACATAACTTATGGTTGGTGGCCACAGAAACAATTTTAGGAATAAAAATGTTGACTAATCGTTAATTAGTAGGGGTGGGGGGAGATATTGATAGGGTTGGAGATTGGTTGTTATTAAAACACTAATTGTGGACTTTAAATATAAAGATAATTAATCAATCCTAATTTATAGAAATGTGGTATCTTTTATTGTATCTTAAAAAATATATGGTATAAAATATTAAAAGTGGTAATATATGTAATTATTTGAAAGTAGAGGTAAAATGAGTATATATGGTGCTGATGTATGTCTAGTTAGGTAGTTTTTCCTTTATTTATTAGTAAAATACTAAGATTCATCATGTAGGAGCAACTAGTACTTCTTGGACCGGCAAACACTAAGCCGATTGATTACCCGAAGCCCAAACATGTTGGGGCCCATAGCCCATACTCAGACCATTTTAATTTTAAAAAAAGGCAAATTACAGAAATCACATACTTTAAATGCAAAATTATAATTTATCCCTTAAAAGTTTATAATTACAGAAATCTCTTATTTTCGCGCATCAAATTAGTATATTATCACTTATATTATTGTATTTCGCGCATCAGATTAATGTATCAGCGCTTATATTATTGTATCTCACGCATGTATCAACACTTATATAGCTCTGATACATTAATTTGATGCGCGAGATATAATAATATAAGCGTTGATACATTAATCTGATGCACGAAAATGAGAGATTTTGGAAATTTGTAAAACTTATAAGGGATAATGGTAATAAGTAAATAAAAAGGTGGGATTTTTGTAATTTTTCCAAAAAAAAAAGGTAAACCACATAAATCTCACTACTTTAGATCCTAATTACTAGAATTCCCATTAGTTTTTTTATATTACTTTATATATCATTTTTTGGCCTTCGGATACATGTATCATGGCCGGTCAGATACATGTATCCATCAGATTTAAAAATTGAGATACACTATTTAATTGTTTTTGAAATAAAGATTATAACTTATTTCCTTAATTAAAGAAGTAAATGATGGAAATTAACAACCAAAATGGATATAAAAGATTCTTCCAAATCAACTCTTACCACTTTTAGTAACATAACGAAATCATAAACCTTAGTATTTCTGAAATTGTAAACTTCATCTCTTCGTCAATACCTTTCTGTGTATCCTCAAGTTTCAAATTTTTTTTCCAAATGGTCAGTATCACAGTATTATTGAGGCATTCGAATTCATGGCTCTTTGAAATCAAATACAAAAATTAAGAATCGATGGAACACATTTTAGTAGCGTGCAACTTGCCGACACTAATTTCTGGTCTTGACAATGTTTCTGGGCCATCAAACAAGGAGTGCTGCTTTGTTAAGCCACCAAAAAATTTGTCCAAATAATATTGCATACCACCAAAAAATCAACCAAATCAAAACACACTAAATTTGTCCATGGCTTTAACATTGACAGATTTCATAACTATGAATTGAGTGTACACGCAAAAGCATTGAGATCAACTATATAATGGAAGACAATTTGATTACAATAATGAAATTTGAAATGAGATGAGAATGAGATATCTTATGGAATTAAAAAGATGTAAATTTGATTGCGGGTTATATCCATTATGCATAACAATTAAAGATCAAAATTTTGGCCGTAGTAATAATGGTGAAATATCGTTTGAGCGAGATACATCAATTGTTCGAATGGGAGTTGAAGGTAGAACTGAAACTACATGTAATGCTACTTCAGATACATATATAAAATTTCATTCATTTCTTTTCCAAAATCACAAAAAGTGTATAAATATTCTTCTTTCGATTAGTTCGATATTCTTTCTTTCAATCTCGATTTATATATATATATAATTTTTTTATTTTTTTTACAATAATCAATCTTCATTTCGAATTATAACCATGATGGTGAAGTTATTTTTTAGCCAAATTCATCATCTTTTCAATTTGAAATTGAAAGTGCTAGTGCTGCAAAAATAACTTGAGATACAAAGACAATGAAAGCTTAATTACATTAACGTAAAATAATCAGATACATAATGATATTATATCAAATACATTAATAAATATACTAGATATAACCAGCGAGGCATATGCACGCCAAATACATTAACATAAAAATCAGATACAAGACATTAACGATTTAGGTACATTAATAGAAAGTAGATACAAGACATTGGAAGTTTAGATACATTAATAAAAAGATAGATACATAAAAATATTAAATGAGATACAGGAAAAAAACACACACTAGATACATAGGGCTATTAAAATCAAGGGAGACTAAAATCAAATACAATTCATAAAGTTTAGATACGTTGAAATTACAATTAGATACATATGAAAATTAAACTAGATACATAATGAAATAATTTTACCAAGTTCTGGAGAGATGGTAAAGGAAAACTTGATGATAGAGAAAAAATATTAATGGTAATTGGATCATTAATTTTGGTGTTTAAATATAAAGATAATTAATCAATTCTAGTTTTAAGGGATTTGTGTCTCTAATATGTATTTAAAATATATGGTATAAAATATTAAAAGTGGTAATATATGTAATTGTTTGAAGGTATAGATAATATTAGTATATATGGTAGAGATGTATGTTTAGTTATGTAGTTTAAAAAAAAGGCAAATTACAGAAATCACATACTTTTAAGGTAAAATTACAATATATCTCTTAAAAGTTTATAATTACAGAAATCCCTCAAACGGTACAATAATATAAGCGTTGATACATTAATTTGATGCGCGAGATACATTAATCGTTAAGTAAGATACATTACATTTTATACATAATACACTAATATGATGTACATTTTAGACATGATACACTAATCTAATGCGCGAGATACAATAATATAAGTTGCTGATACATTAATCTGATGCGCGAGATACACTAATCTGATGCGCGAAAATGAGGGATTTTGGAGAATTGTAAAACTTATAGGGGATAATGGTAATAAGTAAACTAAAATATGGGATTCTGTGATTTTTTCAAAAAAAAAAAAAAGATTAAATATGCTCCTAACGTATTAGAAATAATTTTAAAATGTTCATTCTTCCATCTATCGAATTTTTAAATTTGCCCCTCCCACGTCTTGAGATAAAAAATATTCTTAACTTATTAGAAATGAATAAAAAATGTACCTTCACTTATGAGATCTAATTTCCCCCTAACGTTATTTTCATACATAAAATTGTCCCTCCATTCACAAAATGCAGTGTATGTGTGTATCACGTTAATTGCCCCTCCATTAACGATATGCTTTAAAATAAAAGGTGCAAGGAAGGATATGATCCTTACTTTATGTATATTCCTTTTTAAGATAAAACTTTTTGTCTTACGTTAAATATAATATTTAATTAAATATTAATTAAACATGTATCCTCTATTCATTTGTCCAGATAAAATACTTTTAAACATTATGTCCTATGGGACTCCCAAGTCCCATCAAATAATTATGGAGACATAATTACAACGCAGGTAGTATATGTTTTGAAATTTTCCTGCTTGAATAGATATAGGTGGAGTTAGAAGGTTGGAGTTCAGTTCAATTGAATTCAGTAATATTTATTAAACAATGTATTTGTATTAAAAAATTATATTTTAAACTCAAATACTATCATTCAAAGTCATTATTTTAAAATTTATAACTCATAAAATTAAAATCTCCGAATTCTATACAAGTAATCAATGGTGTCAATATATAAGGTCTAATAATGCCAAAATTTGTTTTAGAGTATTTATGTTGTTGACTGCTGGCAAGTTGGGGTATTAGACTCTAATGTAAACAGAGAAATGGGGCAGACAAAATGTGAAAAGCAGAAGACTCTATAATAGAAGGCTCCCATTAATTTCTTTACTAACTAAAAATAAATTTTAAAAAATACAATTATGTGCAAATATTTCTTTGATTTCCATCTATATGTAAACTTTTTCTAAGTTCGTTTGAAAAAAATATACAGTAGTATTTATATTTAATATTTAATTGACTCTAATATTTTAGATGACGTGATATGATCTAAAAAGATATTTGATACACATATTTTTAATTCAAAAATTACAACATTCATACTTTCTAAACTTCATGTTGGAGGAGGGAGTAATAAATTGTGATACACAGTGGCAAGACAGTGTTTTCAGTAAGAATATTTAAAATTTGAAGAAATAAGCACACGAACTAGTCGAAAAGGGTTCGATATTTATAATATATACATAAAAAATAATTTTATTCATGTATAACTTATATATAATTTTCTGATAAAGGAGGTTCGGATGAATTCTTTACCATAAGTTGGCTCCCCCCCTAATGATACACATTATGATTCAAGAATCTAAATAAAATGTATTGATAAGCTTAAGAGGTTGTCGATAAATTTTATATTTTTATATTTATAAAGGGATATCAAAAACGTTTATATTAAACAAACTTCTGGTTCTAGTAAAAAGGGTCAAGTTGAGCTGTATTTCAATCCTAAATGATGAGCTGAATTAGAATAGTAAAAATAAGTTTAATTAATAAATAATCAAGTCATAAACTCGCGAATTATGTTTTCATGTGTTAAATTTTTTATTCCACTTTACATTACAACAAAAACAGTTTTTAGTAACAATAAATATACACATGAATAAAGAGTGTTTTAAGTCTTTACAGACACTATAGCTAATTGTTATTGAATCTAATATTTTCATATGCTTTAGAGATATTTATAAAGAATGTTAATTACCTTTAAAAATACATATTTAACCGTAATTGAACTATTATCGTTTTAATTTCTTGTGTAGTGTTATCACTAAAAGTCAAGAGAGTATTACTTAAGCAGCCGTCTCCTTATTGGATGTATGCGTGCCTTGACCTTTGATGGGAGTTCCCATTATTTATTCTAAAACCAGATTCTCATTAGAAATTAGTTGAACAATTATTAAATAATCACAAAGATGGCTATCACATATGTATATAAAGCAGCACAAACTTTACACTGCAAACTAAGTATTAAGGTAAACAAATCAAATTAAGAAAATGGTGAGAACTCCTTTTACTGATAAAAATGGAATAAAAAGAGGTGCATGGAGTGAAGATGAAGACAATAAATTAAGAGCTTTTGTTGAAAGATTTGGTCATCCCAATTGGAGACAATTGCCTAAATATGCTGGTTAGTATATATATTTTAGCCCAAACTTTTTCTCATTCATGTTGTGTCCTTTTTTAACTTTTTTAGCATATGCTTCTTAGTATTACTCAGTACTCCCCCATTCTATTTTATGCGTATAGTTTTGATCAGGCGTGGAGTTTAATAAAGGTAAAGAATTTTTGAATTTTGTGATTTAAAATATGTTATGTGTGATGTTGGAATTAAAAAAGCTAGAAGATTAAAACACATAAATTGAAATAGAGGACGTAGATTTTGGGAAGAGAATTAAAGTTCATTTTTTTTAAAGCAAATTTACCACTAGACAAAGTGTCTAGCAAGGGGAGTTAGACCTTACCTTACCAATCCTAATAAAGTATCTTATCTATATGAACTAACAAGCATGAAGAAAAAAAGAGTTAAAAAGAACTAAGTATTTTGTGATCACTACAGAGTCTGTAATACACTCTATGATGATTTTTACAAATGAGAATGCTTAAATAATAATGACAACCAATAAGAAGGTTGAGTTATGAGCCTCAAACTTTTTTTTTACGAAAGTATTAATTAAAAAAGATTGATCGTTCATCAAACGTTCAATTCTTACTAATTATTTTTTGGGGGGGTATTTTCAGGTCTAATGAGATGTGGAAAGAGTTGTAGATTGAGATGGATGAATCACTTAAGACCTGGTTTGAAGAAAGGAAATTATAGTCATGAAGAAGAACAACTCATTATTAAATTACACAACGAACTCGGAAACAGGTATAAATATATATATGTTGCACTAAGACATTACATTATTAATTAAACTAATTAAGTCGTACATAGTAGTTCCTTTTATAATACGTATCCAAATGTTGCAGATGGTCAGCGATAGCTGCAAAATTACCAGGAAGATCAGACAACGATGTAAAAAATCATTGGCATGCTCATCTTAAGAAACGTCTGAGATTAACAAATACCTATTCATCAACGTCAGAGCAATTTACTCATGAATCTTCGCAGTTTGATTTTCAATCTTGTGAACATGATGAAGATGGCTATAATTTATCGAATACGATAAATGGAATGGACTGGATCGAAGAAAATAATAATCACATTAAGACAATGGAACAACTTTTAAGTATCAATACAGTGGAACAATCACTTCCAAACAATTCTCAGACAGAAACCTTTGATTTTAATTTTTGGTCCGAACCATTATTCGACGATTTTTGGACACAATCTTTCTTTCTTCAATAAAATTAGAGCTTTTATATTTTTGAACATAAATTAATTACGTATTTGTATATCTTATAAGAGTGAGTAATATAACAATAATAATGTTTACTGTGTAATATATTAACGACGTTCATTTGCTTTAGTCAAAATATGTTCCTCCCTCCATTTCATTTATATTTTACCTATGGTGTATGGGTGGACACAAAATTTAACCAAAAGGTATTTGTTATTTTCAACCTAAGAGAAGAATGTTGAATCTAAAATTTTTCAACAATCTTGAATCAAAATTGAAAGGATCTTCGACGAACTTGAAGATTTACAAAAGAAATATTTTGTCCAACAACAATTACATCACTTTTGTATCCTTCATAACTCACCTCGCTTAACTAAAATTTCGACAAAAGTTTTTGAATCAAATCTGAAAGGTTTCTTCGCTGAAAGGGGGGAAGCAATTTGAAATTTTGATATTCTTCTTTCTGTTAGGATTTGTCTAGTCTCACTACTAGAAAATTGTAAATTACTTGGAGATTTTACATGGGGATTATTTCTGCAGAAATTTCCTACAAATTTTCATGTGGAAACATGAAATCCTAAATTCTAAATATTTTTACCTGGGAAAATATTTTCCCAGAAAAATAGGTAGGTAAATTTGGGGCCAATTTTACAAAATTATTACCTTGGGAATTATTTGGGAAAACAATTTGCAAGTATCATTTTCACAAGTAAATTCGCAAGTAATAAAAAGAATATTATTTTTTTTCAATCTATTTAGTATGCAAATCGCTAGATAAACTCATTTGCAAATTTTGCGAGGAATAATTACTTGGAAATTCATCTAGAAATAATTTTATATATGATATTACCTAGCGATTCATGTTCTCCAAATTTGTAGGGGATTTATTTCTTGAGGATTTACTTGGAAATGTTCATACTTGGAGATTTTATTAGTGTGAATTTGATTGGACATTTTTAGAGGAATTTACTTGGAAATATGCATACTTGAATTATTATTTTTTTTATATAATTAAATGAGAAGTTTTTTTTTTTTTTGGAATTTAAGGATTATTTTTATTTGGAGTACTCTTCGAGAAATATTTTCTTAAAAATATACTTAACAAAGTAATTTTGTTTAATAATATAAAAAATAAAAATGACATTAGAATGAATTTTATTGTTAAATATTTACTCTACTTTTAGTTGAAAACTATATGGCTAGTTATTTATCCAATAAAAAAAATAACTATCATAGATGCAATGAATTTTGATTTAATATTATTTTATATCAAATCGTGTATTATTGATGTCAAGCACTAATTTTGAGTAGAGAAAAATTCGATTATATACATTACTAATGTGAAGTTTGAGGACCTCGATCATTAATATAATTTATAAAATGAGAAAAAAAAAATTTACTTGTATATTCAATTGATATATCTTTTTTGCAAGCATTAAATGATATAATTCCTCTATAGTAAATTATTAAATGATATTTATTTGCAAATATATAATTTAGTATGTTAAAATATAATAATTAAAAGATAAATTAAAATATTAAATGTCACAAATACCAAATAAGATATACTATCAATTGTCGATAATAACTTTCGTGCACACTTTAAAGTTATATAATTTATTTGTATTTCAATTTTCTATTTATAAGATTATTGTATGTATAATTCAAATTTTGTTTATGATTAATATGCTTAGTTATGAATGTTATCTCATAGGAAGTGTTAGCATAAACTTTTCATGATAGGTTAAGTGGCAATAATTTATTTTAAATATATAAATAGTTGTTATGTTTCACTTTTTAAAAGTCAAATTACATGAACATTAACCTTAGTCAACATTTTAGAACATTATAAGATTATTGTATGTATAATTTAAATTTTGTTTATGATTAATATGCTTAGTTATGAATGTTATCTCATAGGAAGTGTTAGCATAAACTTTTCATGATAGGTTAAGTGGCAATAACTTATTTTAAATATATAAATAGTTGTTATGCTTCACTTTTTAAAAGTCAAATTACATAAACATTAACCTGAGTCAACATTTTGTGTGTAATATGAATTTTAAATATTTAATTAATTTAAATAAACTTAGTTTTAAAAATTAATCATTGGAAAAACACACCAAAAATTGGCAGTGTCAAAGGTACTTTTGTACCACATCGGTGGAAAATAACAAATGTTTTTATTTATAATGGTTTGATTTAAAAAACTTAAAGACTGAAATTTGAGGAAATATGTACACGGTGGTGGGTGGTGGAAAGTGGAGTATTGTTTATAGAAATTAATATTTACTTTAGATCATAAATTGTAAGACGAAATTAATTATTTACAATTTAAATTTCATATCTTATCAAACCATATCATATAATAGCGATATAAAATATGTTTTCTGTTTAAAATATATAGACAAAATAGTACTATAGTATAAAGTATAATGGAACATTATTCGTAGCTAATTAACTATGTTGACTCTTCCTCCAGCGTGTTATAGGGACATTTTCTAGTACTAGTAGTTTGGATCCGCGTTTTCGGCGAAAACTCTTAAGTAACGCCAAAAAATCATGACGTAAATGTCATGCATATTCATGACCTCAACGAAATATATACAAAGTATCTGCAACCACTTGTATTTATTTAGTAATCTAGAAGGAGTAATTAATTGATATAAATAAGTATAACTTACATAAATATCATAGTGTAATACCTAAATTACCTTCTATCTCTATTATTTTTGTAATTACATAAATCCCATATTTTTTAGGTATTTCGGATACATAATTAAGGATCCGGATACATTATTGTTGATACATTATGTATCAATCTGTTGCACTTATTAAGAGGGGAAAAGGCTGAAAAATCAAATTAAGATTTCATAGTATCCATTTATTGAACTAATTAAGGGGGAAAAAAAAGCTGAAAATCAAATTAAGATCCCATAAATTAGGTTATTCTATTTCAAACTATTGTCAAGAATTCAAAATCCTATAGTGTAACAAACCAAAAAATTCAAAAATTAAATTTCTTCTTCTTGTTCATCATTCGCTCTGTTTCATAAAAACTTTTGTCGAAATTTTGGATAAGCGAGGTGAGTTATGAAGGATTCAAAAGTGATGGAATTGTTGTTGGACAAATGATTTATTTTGTGAATCTTCAAGTTTATCGAATATCCTTTCGATTTTGATTCAAGATTGTCGAAAATTTTGAGATTCAAAATTCTTCTCCATTTCATTGAAGATCCTTTCCGTTTTGATTTAAAATTGTTGAAAATTTTGAGTTTCAAAATTATTCTCCTAGTTCATTAAAGATTCTTTCAATTTTGATTCAAAATTATCGAAAAATTTGAGAAGATACATCGTGATGATCCTTTCAATTTAAATTGATAAGTGTTGTATTTCTACTAGATACATTAAATAAGAAAGTGTTGCCAGTAAGATTTTAGGTTTGAGATCGACACATTATTATTTAGTAATATTTATGTATCAGATATATTTAGTATAAATTCGAATTTACGTATCATAACTAAAAAATTAGTGCATGATACATTATTATTTATGTATCTTATTTTGTTTGAGATCATGAATATCCTTTCATTTTAAATTGATAAGTGTTGTATTTCTACTAGATACATTAAATAAGAAAGTATTGCCCATAAGATTTTAAGTTTGAGATCGATACATTATTGTTTGGTAATTGTTATGTATCAGATACATTTAGTATAAATTTGAATTTAGGTATCATAACAAAAAAATTAGTGTATGATACATTATTATTTATGTATCTTATTTTGTTTGAGAAATTCTATATTTTAAAATAAAAAAATACATTATACATGTAATTGTTTCAAAATAGCTTCTTTTTTTTGTGTGTGTGATAAATAACACAGTTTATGTATAAAGTAGATTTCTATTGAACATGATAAAACACTAATCAAAGATTCAACAACATTAGAGTTATGTATCAATACCTTAAATATGAACAATATACATTGCATAAAACAAATGTTATTGTAGCAGTAATGTATCAGATCAATGATAACATTAACAAAGACTAATTTAAGACTCAAAATAAGTGAGATACATTAAAAATATGTATCTTTAATAGTGATGGACGTGCTATGGCAGATCCAACTTTTTTCTTCTTCTTTTTTTGGACGTTTTTCAGTAGTAGAAACATTAAAAGAAAAATAATTTTTCAAGAAAATTTTTCAACGACCATATGAGTAACTAAAATTGCAAAGGTTCAATAAGATTTCAATGAGGGTAGGGGACAGAGGTAATTTTATTTTTATTTTTTAAGATGAAAAAATTTAAAAAATAAAAAAAAGAAATCAAAAATTGAAGTGATGGAAAGAACTCTACCTCTTGAATAATTTGAAATCATTAATTGGAAATAGAAAAGATTTGAAATTCAAAAATAGATTAATTGATAAATTTGAGAGAGACACCTTCTGAAAATCAAAATGAATTTGAAATTTGTAACTGCTAAAGAAGTGAGAGAATTTAGGGATAAAATGGAGGAGTGAAATGGGGAGTGGGAAACGTCGATGTAGGCTGAAAATATGAGTGAAATATTTATGTATTCGGAAGATTTTATGAATTGGGGGAATTAAGGAATTTTTGAAAAATTTTAAAACGGTAGCGATAAATGGATATTACGGTAAGTAAATGTGTGTATGTAAGTAATTTTCCCTATAAAGTAATCTCTACTATTTACTTGGACTACTATTGACAATCCATTAGTTGGTTCAGTCAAGAAATGTTAAAATATGAACCTTACTAAATGTGTTGTGCATGCATGCATGGGTGGATTTAGGCATATCTAAGGTGTGTCACGTGACACAACTTCGTCGATTTTTTTTACCAAATATGCCTATATAAAAAAGAAAAAAAGAAACTAAAGGCAAAAAGAATTGAAAGGACATCCATTGTAACAGAATTCGCCTAGCTCAAATGGCAGTCGCCCCATATTCTTTGCGCAATATTGTCACGAGTTTAATTCCTATAAGGGTTTTTTTTATTCTGTTTGTTAATCACATTTTAATTTTTTCGAGGGTAAAGGGTCAAATATGCCCCTAAACTATTTGAAAAGGTCTAGATATACCCCCCGTTTAAAGTTTGGCTCACTCGTGCCCTTGCCGTCCAACTTTTCCTCTAGATATGCCCTTATGGGCGTTAGTTGGTCTGCTGGAAATATCCAACTCATTTTACATTTCTTTCAATGCCAAATGAAATTGCCACATCATTTTTACAATATTACCACGTGACATTTATATTAAAAGGGAAATGGGTCGCTTATGCCCCTAAACTATCCGACCCATAAATCACCCATCTTTTAAATAACCTATCCGACCCGACCCAAAACTCATCCCTTTTTAACCCATTATCCAAGTCCTAATTTGTTGTTAACTTCTCCATTTCCATTGAAAGAAGCTTGCGGCGCTAGGGTTCTTAGAAGATTTACATGTTGAAGGTAAGTCTTCTATATTCAGTAAATTATATAAATTATATATTCGATTTTGTTACATTTTCTTGTTAGGTTAGGGTTATCTAAATAAAGTTGACCTAGTGAGGCATGCGTTGTATTTGATTTGTGTCTACCAAAATCACTTGAATGTATTGTTTAATGTTAAAGGATGTACTTTTATGCCTTTGTGAGCTTTGTTTTGTTTCTCTTTTTGTGGTCTCGAGTAGGGTTGGGCATAAACACTGAAAAACAAAAATACTGAACCAAATTGAAGTATTTCGGTATTGATTTTCGGTTCGGTATTCGATATTTATTTTTGTATTTTTCGATATTTCGGTATGTAATTTTTGTATTATTTGGTGTTTTGATTTACCAAAATATATTATATTAATTATTAATATTAAATAATAAATATTATAATTTAAATATAAAAGAAAATTAGGTCAAAGAAAAAGTACACGAGTCTATTCAAAATTTTCTAACTTTTTTTACATAGGAGCCGCAGGCCGTCACTTCATTCTTCAGGCGTCACTCGTCAGTTTCCCACTTTCCTTCATTCTTCGTTTTAAATTTCTTTACACAGTAGCCGCAACACTTTCCACTTATGGGCTTCGACGATCGGAGTCGACCAGCAGCACACAACAGTCGACCACATAACACTCTACAGCTGACCACTTTCCACTTTACGCAACCCACCGACGACCAGCAATGAAAATTCAAACAAAACAATAAAAAAAAAATTGCAAAATTTTAAATTTTAAAAAGCCCACTAAACAGGCCCATAACAAAAAAAAACCGAACTAACAAAATCGATTCGAAATAATAAAAACCAAATCGAACCAATTTTCGGTTCGGTGTTTGATACACGTTATACAAGAACCAAAAAGCGAAAAAACAAAAAAAAAACAAAACCAAACCGAATTACCGAATGTCCAGCCCTTGTCTCGAGATGATGTTTGTCTTTTAGGGTAAAGTTTATGACATTTTTGTAGCTTTTAATGTGTTTGGTTTGATGTGGTCCCTCTGATTTTACTGTTTCTTTCATGTATTTTTGAAGGATAATAGATGAAGTTGAAATTGTGTTCAACTACGGGGGTAGTTGGGTCATTTCACCTCTGTTGGTTTACACTAAGAAATTGGTGCACTCTTGGTTTAATTTTGATCCTGAATTATTGAGTCATAAAAGATATATATGATGAGTTTACTGTTTCTTTCATGTATTTTTGAAGGATAATAGATGAAGTTGAAATTATGTTCAACTACGGGGGTAGTTGGGTCATTTCACCTCTGTTGATTTACACTAAGAAATTGGTGCACTCTTGGCTTAATTTTGATCATGTATTATTGAGTCATAAAGATATATATGATGGCTTAGTCACTGGGTCCTCTGGAAAGTATTATATAGTAGATGAGGATGATGGAATTAGGGCAATCCTTAGCCTTTTATGTGAGAAATTTAAAGTCGTCATCTTCTTTGTTGTGGAAGAGGGTGAGTTCACAATTGTTGCCCAAAATATCACACAATATTTTGACTCATGTTTTGTAGATGTTGAGGTTGGTACAGATTGTGAACTTAGGGTTGGTTCTGATTATGAATGGGATCTTTCTGAGGGTGAGGAATGTGATTACGAGTGGATGGAGGCTATTAGCAAGGAAATGGGAAGAGTAGTAGGTGACAGGTTCAAAAACTTCAAGGAATTGCAAGTTGGTATGACATTTAAGAACATGAAAGAAGGTACATGTTCTGAATTACTATGCATTAGGTAACAAAAGGGCTTTCACTATAATCAAAGGTGATATAAAAAGAACTAGGTATGGTTGTGATGTAGGATGTCCCTTTAGGTGTTTGATTTCAAGAGATGGCAAAACTGAAGGGTTTAAGATTAAGTCTTTCATCAATAAACATACACAGAGGCGGATCTAGGATTTCGAGTCACTGGGTGCCAAACAGAGGCGGACCCACATGATTTGATAGGGGTGAACCCGTTAACTTCGAAAAAATGTGCTTGAGAAACGTATAATCAACAGTGCACCTATAAGAAGCGTAGGGGTGCCCTTGTGTAGTTGGTACAAGCCAGAGGAACCACTCGCGAGAATACAATTTAAATCTAGCTAGAAGCCTATTTCATTATTTTTTAATTTTAAGTTTAGCTCAGAGCTCATATTTGAGTCATTAGTGACCAAGCAAATACTACATTATTCGTTAATTGTAGTAAAAGTTTCGCTAACTACCTAAATTAAGATAGTATTGATGCACCAAAATCTTCAAATTTTGGATTCGCCTCTAATACCCAGAAGACTCAGATTAAATCAACTTTAGATTCAGATAGAATTATTCGTCTTATGGACGGATAGGTGAGCGGGATTGGGCGACGGACTCAAGACTGAAGGCTGAAGCTTTGATTAATGACAGATTTTTGTTGTTGAAAAGTTTAAAGGAACAACGATGTCACACCCCAAGACCGGATGTGATGGCACGTGTCCAAACCCCACCGGACACGTCAGCCTAACACCCAAAAACCCGACGATACGGAATTAATAAAACAAGAATAAGATAGAAAGATAAGCGGAAGTCTTTAAATAAACTTAACATAACCCCAGAATTGGTTGTCACATGTACAAACCTCTAATACGGAATCTGAATAAAATATACAAGTCTCATAGTAAAGTTCTAGAATAGAACAAAACAATAAATATAGATAACTTGAGGGCACGTCTGGAATGAACCGCTACCTCTCAAGTAAGTCTGGAAGATCTAATCTGAAGATGAGTAATAAGTCGGATCTGATAGAGCTGTCAACCTACACAACTGTGTAGAAGCAAGGGTGAGTACCAAAAGCAACAGGTACTCGCAAGTAACACTAAACTAAGTTAAACTAGCAGCTACAGACAACTCCTTTCAATCCCAACCGAACCACTGAAACTTCATTCTAACAGCGAACCAACAACCTATACTACACAATTCATAATCAACAGATATATCTAACAATGTCTCAACATCAACCTCATATCCTCATGTAAGAGCAAATAGATCATATATCACATGAAGAGGGGCAAATAGGTAAAATCCACACACCACAGACAAAGATGAAGTCAAATGCGATGCAAATGCAATAATAATGTCATGTAGTCATGATGCATGTCTGTCCTACGATACATATCTGTTGACGTAATCAGTCCGCGCTGAATACTCAAATCAGAACCCATGGGGGCCACACATGGACCATGTATCACCGCCGGAACCAGATCCCATCGGCATCCAAATCGCTAGCCGGAGCTAGTCCATCTCATATATCTCTAGCCGGAGCTAGTCTCAACTGTGTCTCATATCCATCCATCCTCATATCAGTGTCTCAGAACTCATGCAACAGATAGTTCACACATGGGATGAATAATGAATATGCACATGTCATCAATCACAATCATATCACGATCACATCATAGTATTACACATCATCTGTCTCAATCACAACCATATCACGACCACATCATAGTATTACACATCATCTGTCTCAATCACAACCATATCACGACCACATCATAGTATTACACATCATCTGTCTCAAT
Source organism: Solanum stenotomum (assembly GCF_019186545.1). NCBI lineage: Eukaryota > Viridiplantae > Streptophyta > Magnoliopsida > Solanales > Solanaceae > Solanum > Solanum stenotomum. Next base: position 6,467,199 of record NC_064290.1, on the reverse strand, counting down.
CACAACCATATCACGACCACATCATAGTATTACACATCATCTGTCTCAATCACAACCATATCACGACCACATCATAGTATTACACATCATCTGTCTCAATCACAACCATATCACGACCACATCATAGTATTACACATCATCTGTCTCAATCACAACCATATCACGACCACATCATAGTATTACACATCATCTGTCTCAACATCAATGTCTGTATCAATCATAGCCTACTCATGCTCTTCTATCCCCTCAATATCAGTTATCACATGACTTATTCAACAAATTCAAGTCACATATAACACACTTAGCTCGTTTTATTCCCCATCTTTCATTTACAACAATTTCAATCAACAAATAAAACTCATCCTCAATCCCCATTACTCCCCAACACAATTAGGAAAGTAGTCATGTGTAGTCTAAGAGTTTAACAAAGTTTAGAAGTCACTTGCCTCAAAACACTTCAACTAGTAACTCAAATTTGAGTTTTATCCTTTTGAGCACGCTCCAAATCACCACAATCTATTCATAAATGGAATCTCACAATCAATACGAATCTAACAACACCAATATCGTGAAATTTGGAGAAAAAGGGTAAAATGGTCAAAAAATCTCGTTCCGGAAAATATTCTCAAAATTTGGAAATTTTTAGTGAAAAATGTTCCCCAAGAAATTTAGAATCCAATAGTGAAAACCGTTTCGAAAAAGGAGTTGAAATGAGTTCACAAACTCAAATTTTCTATTAAATTCTGATTAGGCAAAACCCCCCAAATTTTACAGTTGAGATCTCAAATTTTGATGTTAAAATCCATAAATAATCGATGGAAATCAAAGACCTAAGTTGGAAATAACTTACCCAATGAATTCCTTGCGAAAACCCACTTGAAATCACCTATTTTCGAGCTCTCAAAGTCTAAAAATGGAGAAATGGGTATTTTTCAAGTTGGGGGAAAATGGCTACTGGTTTTTGACTTAAAAAGGACTGCTATTGCAGCTGAAACACAACAATAACACCAAAGTTTAAGTCCTCGTTGGACCCTCGGGATTCGTTCGAAATCTCGTGCACACAAACTAAATATGTACCCCCACTAAATTCGACGTTCCGGAGTCAATGAAACCGTCGAAATTTGAATTCGTTCGAAATCTCGTGCACACAAACTAAATTTTTACTTACTGTTTTAATACACTGTCATTCTCAATTTTTACTTACTGTTTTAATACACATTCATTGTCAATTTTACTTACTGTTTTTAATACACATTCATTGTTACACACTTTCTAACATTTCCAAAAACACTTTTACTTACTGTTTTTAACACACATTAATTCTCAACTTTTAATCACTGTTTTTAACCATCATATTCTCATAAATTTCATGTTCTCATTTATTTTATTTCACTGTTACAGGGACTGATAGATGTTGTTGACAGAGTGTTGCCTGAAGCTCAACATAGGTATTGTGTGAGACATATTAAGAGTAACTGGTGAAAAAGATAGAGGAGTGGTCAAATGAAGAATCTTATGTGGTGGTGTGCTTGGAGTTCCTATAATGAAGAGTTTAAGGACCAGTTGAATAAGTTGAGAAAATTATCAAAAGATGGTGCAAGGGATTTGGTAAAGAATCCACAAAAGGCATGGTGTAGAACTTATTTTGATACTCAGTGTAAGAACATGATGGTTGATAACAACTTCACTGAGCCATTCAATGCATGGATTCTTGAGGCTAGAGCAAAGCCAATAATTAAGATGTTAGAAGAAATAAGAGTACAAGTGATGAGATTGCTATGGAAAAATGAAAAAAAGTTGAGGACTTGGGTCATAACACATGGATGTAAGGTGGAATTCAATGGAGATTGGGACTATGAAGTGTCTGATTGAGAAGATTGGCACACTGTCAATCTAGAGCAAAAAAAATGCACTTGTAGAATTTGAGATTTATCAGGTATTCCCTGCCCTCATGCCATCAAAGCATTGACACACAAAAAAGTAGATCCAATAACTGCAATACATTTGTGGTATAGCAAGGAGGTTTACATGCTAACATGTAAAAACAAGATGCAGCATGTAAGAGGTCAGAAGTTCTGGAAGATTGATCCTTTAAGTGCAATGTTGCCTCATGATGTTGTGAAACAATTGGGTAGACCTAAAATAAAGAGGAATAGAGAACCAGAAGAAGCCAGAAAAAGAAAAGGTGAATTGTATCAGTCCAGAAAAGGCACTCAAATGACATGTAGCAACTGTGGTGAATCAAATCATAAGGTGTCACGCCCCGAGCTACCCCAAAGACGCGGACACGGGACCTAGGACCACAAGTGATCCCAAGCTAACCCTGCTGGCATGATCATGAGCATACTAAAGATAATAAACTGATGCGGAAGCTAATTCATAATTAAATCTGAAAAGATGGGGAATACCCATATACTATAGCTGAATATATCAAATCTGAGAGTTTAATACAAAAGAAATATCAAACTCAAAACACTAAGCTGAATCTAACTATGTCTGAAATAAGCCTTTAAACTGACTAGAAATGCTGGGACAGGCCCCAGCTTAGTCTAGCAAAACTGAAACTAAAGACTAAAACACTGAAAAGAACCTCATGACTATTGTCCCCGAAGAATGAGGATTCACCAACTGATTTTGCTGAACGGAAGATCGGGAATCGATCTAAGCGTGATCTGGATGCTGAGAACCTGAACCTACATCACGAGAAGATGTAGCGCACGTATGCGTCAGTACTTGAAAGGTACTGAGCATGCAGGATAGAGTAAAGCTGAAAGAACATATAACTGAACAAAGCAATAAAGCAATGAAATCATCTGGACATGATATAGATACTGAAAATACTGAATACTAAGCTAACTGATGCAATGACCAAATTTATAACATGCTGAAACTGAATACTGACTATACTGAAATATGGTCAATGCAATAGAGTCTGACTGAACTGTGGGAGCTACTAATAACCGACATAAAACTACATGAGCTAAATGTGGAGTCCGATGTATACGCCCCATCGAGAGGACCCAATATACCCTGCCAGAGGTATAGAGGCATGCTGGCGTGATCACTAAACTGATGTTGCCCACAGAGGGGACTTACACCTACGTGGCTCGTAGTTCTGGGACTATATGGGTACGCTGAAACCCTAGTCCAACTCGGTATTATGCTACTCCCAATGAATTAGTGATTAACTGGTTATGACTGAATTTCTGTAAATACTGGATAGCTCGGAACTGAACATGCAAACTGAGAATGCAACAATTAATCTGATAATGATGCATTCATAAACTGAGGCATGTATAACTGAATATATTATGACTGAAATACTGAATAGCTTAAAATACTGACATGTAGATACTCATACTTGAAAACTCCTTTTTAGAAAACAATACTCTGATCATTGATGACTTGGGAAGTCATACTGCATAAACATTGATGGTATATCTAGATACCATACTATTCATACATTGATGACCTACTCAATTGTCATACTAATCATGTTTTAGAAGCTCTTTCTCAAACTCATCTTAACTTTCTCAAAAACACAATTTAAAACTCAAGTGTTGTCTTAAAGAAAAGCTTCTCATGATTTATAACTCAAAATAGGGTATATGCTGAAATATACTGATAATATGGCATAAAACTGGAGCATGTATATCTGAATAACTGAAATATCTGACCTAGCATGTGTAATTCAAGAACTAATGAAATACATAACTAGGGTTCGGAAATTTATAGGATAAACTAAGCAATAACATGATAATCTGATTTGGAACATTTTAAATAACTAATTCATGATGATCTGTTGAAATTCTAGAAATCCTAGGTCTGTTCATAATCATGGAATCAAGAATCTGACTGAATTCTAGGGACCTAATGGGCGAAAGGAACCCACTAGTGAAATCCCACATACCTGGTGACGAATTCCCCGGAGAAATCTTTCGATTTTGGGGCTGGAACTGAAGGAACCTCGCTGCGTTCTTGAACTAGGGTTCTTGACCTTTTTCTCCTCTCTTGCTTCTAATTTTTCTAAGTTTTGATTAATGAATTGACTTAGGTAAGTTCTAGTTATGTTTCTAGGTTTAAACTAATTAAAACCTCATGATTTAGGGTCTAAACGACGTATCTTAGGGGTTAAACGAAATAGGAAAAGACCGAAAGACCCTTGGATTAGTTGCTGTCGGAGTGACTGACGGTCCGTCAATTGGGTCCGCAGGTCGAGTCTGTCGACAGGGCTTCACTAAAACGGGCATAACTTTTTACTCGCATGTCGAAATTTAGTAAACTCAATGGCGTTGGAAAGATAATTCAATTATGTATCTAACCATAGGTCATGAGACACATAATTCATTTTGTGCTAAAAGTTATGACCATCTGAAGTTGACCCATCATAATTTTCAGCTAACTGGCTGCTAACCTTCGATCTACGGTCAGACCTACGGACCGTGGATCGAAAGACGGTCCGTGCTGGTCAACCATAGTTCGTGACAGAGGCTAGGTAAGGAGGTCTTGATCCACGGACCGTGGGTCTGTCCGNCTGGCTGCTAACCTTCGATCTACGGTCAGACCTACGGAGCGTGGATCGAAAGACGGTCCGTGCTGGTCAACCATAGTTCGTGACATAGGCTAGGTAAGGAGGTCTTGATCCACGGACCGTGGGTCTGTCCGTGGGTCGAGACTTAGCAAATTTTTCGAGCTGGCTGGGGAGGGGTTGCAGTGGCGAACCACGGACCACCAGCACGGACCGTGGTCCGACCTACGGTCCGTGGATGGCAACCGTGGGTTGCACCTGCAACTTTTCAATATCTGCATTTTTGTCTGTTTCGAATACGGGGTGTTACATAAGGTGAGGTCCTGTTACAAGGTAAACTACAATATTGCATGTTTTTCATATTTTTCCATGTTTTTTATTGTAAGCTAATTAACCTAAATACAAAAAAAAATTATAGGAAAAGTGTACTGAAAATAATGCACGTTCAAAGAAAGGTAAAAGGCCAATGTCTGACAATGAACGTGGTCCTGATGTTGAGGCTGGAACTGAGGCTGCAACACAAGAGTTTGAACCATATGGTCCTGATGTTGAAAATGAAGAAGACCCACTTCTAAGATCAATGGTGATTTGTGAATCAAAGTTAAGGGCTGAGAAGTTAAAGACAAGAGTTGTTCCAACTGGTGCTACAAAAATTCAGTTTTATGGAGATCACACTAGTGCCTTAGTGCCAACTAATCTGCCTTATTCTCTGATCAAAACAACATGGAAGGGCAAAGAAGCTATCTCTGCTGGACATGTGCAGATGCAGACAAAAAACAAAAGAATCAAGAAGCTGGGGGTTAAAGGGAGAGGACAACCTGCTTTGAAATTAATTTTCAAGTTGTGCGACTGTTATTTTGAATTTTTCAAATTATGTGCATGTGTGGGCTATGATAGTGATGACTTTATTTTAGACAATTTTAAATTGTGCTGCATTTTGACTTCTATAATGTTGCAGGCTTGCAACTTGTAGTGTTATTGTTTTATTCAGTTATTTTATATGATATTTCATATTTGTGTTGAGAAGTTTCTTTAAGTGTTGTTGTGTTGAGTGTTGATTGTTGTGGCTGTTGGCGGTTGCTCTGTTGTTGTTGTGAGTCGTGATCAATTTAAATGTGATATGGATTATAGAATATAGACTATGATGATTGGTGTATTTACTGGTTGTACGATGTGTTATTGAAAGTATATCTGGAGAAATGAATTTATACTAAGTCAAGAGGCTATAGATGGCAGGAAAATGTTATGCCACTTTTTTTTATGGTGGTGGTGTCCGTGTAGGAAAATGTTATGCTACTCCAAACATAAGCATGCCATAAAGACCTAGAGAACTGACAAGTTTGTTCATACTTATAAGTGACTCCTAAAACTTTTAGGTAGTACATTATGCAAGAGCTTTGAGGGATGTTACATCAGTCATAATCTACTAACCTGTGAATTGTGGAGCAACTGTACCAAGAGTGAACTTTGAAAATTAGTAGTAGCTGATAAAATTTCAGAGACAAGATTCCCCTTGTTGCACACTCTCTGTAACTTGCAAAAGGAATGCACTGCCCAAATATGCACCACCTCTGGTACACATATCAACTAAACAAATAGCAACGATCATTATAAATGTATGTGTATGGGCAGAAGCTCATAGAATCAATAAATAGCAAAGTAATCTTTCATGTATGTGAGCATGGATTGAATGCATTATCAACTGAAGACTTTCCAAGCTATTTATGAAAAAATATCATATAATTATACTCATCTACAATCAGCAAAAATTTAAACCAAAGTAAATATAATGTTTCTTTGATTGAACCAAAGTAAATATAATGCTACTTATCCCCCTTGTTGTCTATTAACATAATAACGAGTTGCAGATGAAAGTAGTTGAGAAATTGATCACATCAAACTTAACAGATCATATAAACCAAAACGTCTACTTGAAATTGATCACATCAAAAGTCATTAACCACATCACACATGTTTAACGTTTTCTAAGTTAAAGATTACAAAATGATAGAAATTCCTATTTCATCACCTAGAATGCTGCAAAACAACACCACAACATAGCTATCACAATCCACATTTTATAAACTTTTTTATTAGTCTTATCAACAACAACATCTTCATTATCGACAACAACTTCCTCACTCTTGGGAACAGTAATTTCGTCTAGACGTTCACAATTTTCTTTAATTTCAGATGCCAAATACTTTTCTAGATGAGCCATCCTCGTTTTCAAATCTTTCTTTTCACGATAATGATTATCGTTTTCCTTTTTTAAATTGTGTATGAGATTTGCAACTCTAGGATGGAGCGGATCATCAACCCATTTCCAATAATCACATTTATAACCCTGCACAATTATGAACTTGAAATCAATACTCGCCAAAAATATGAAAATTAATGAAATTGTATGATAAATTTACATTAGGCTTAGAACACTTATAAAAGCGTCTTCCAATATTAGTTGGAGTGAAAGCTGTGAAAATCCTCGTTGCAATAACACATTGACATTTCACCGTCGACATACTTGAAACACTCGAGTCCTGACTCATTTTTTAAAAAACTTGAATGCTGAAAGATGATTGGAGATGACTAGAACACTCTTTTATTCTTGTGAGAGCTTCTCAAAATGAAATCGATGAGGGTAATGAGGGCTCTTAAGAACCCTAGCTTTGAAATAAAATCGTGCTATTTTGATGGCAATGAAGAAGGCCTATTTTCGATGGAAATGAAATCGTGCTATTTTCGATGGAAATGGAGAAGTTAACAACAAATTAGGGCTTTGATAATGGGTTAAAAGGGATGGATTTTGGGTCGGATAAGATATAGAAGAAGGGTTTTGGGTCGAGTCGGATAGGTTATTTAAAAGAGGGGTGATTATGGGTCGGATAGGTGTTTTAAAAGTGGGTCGGATAGTTTAGGGGCATAAGCGACCACTTTTCCTTTTAATATAAATGTCACGTGGTAATGTAAAAATGACGTGGCAATTCCATTTGGCATTTAAAGAAATGTAAAATGAGTTGGATATTTCCAGCAGGCCAACTAACGCCCATAAGGGCATATCTAGACGAAATGTTGGACGGCGAGGGCACGAGTGAGCCAAACTTTAAACAGGTGGTATATCTAAACCTTTTTGAATAGTTTAGGGGCATATTTGACCCTTTACCTTTTCTTCAAACCTACCCACCGACTTTAATTCATTCAAAATCTAACAACTTTTTTTTTATTTTTAGAATTAATATAAAACTCAAAATCTACTTTATCAATTAGAATTATAGTTCCACTTCAAAATCTAACAACTTCTTTTTTATTTTTAGAATTAATATAAAACTCAAAATCTCCTTTTATCAATTAAAATTATAGTTACATAAAAATAGTGTTGACTCCTTAAATCCTTGTATTTGTATATTTCTAATTTGTGAGTTTGTTCAATTTTCTTTCCGCTCTTGTTCATCAATCATTGTTATTCGGCATCTCGAATCTCCACATCAGGTTAGTATTTTTTTTGCTATTCTGTTTTTTTATTATGTGCTTGAATTTTTATTTTTATTTGTTCATTTTATTTTTTGACTATCTACTTATTACAATGAAAAATAATTTAGAGGCCTAAAACAAATTTTCATATTCTTTTCTTGAGCCATTTTTGTCCCTTTAATGGTGACACCGCTTAGAAAAAACCTTGCGTAGGCCACTACGCCACTGCATGCATGTGTCTCTAATCTCGTGTCACGACATCTATAATTGTGAAATTTAGAAATAAACAGTTATAGTAGACATGTTAGAAAGTATAGATGAAGAGAATAAGAAGGAAATACTTTAAGATCGAGTACGTGATATTCGATCTTGTTATCGTCTCAAAAGAGTGAGTTTATTTATGCGTAGGTTAGCAAGCAGTACCGCTACTTTTGATAGATCAAATTTATTATCATTTGAATTAGAAATGATTGTTATGAAGTAATTGACGTCAATTGATTTTAATTTTTTTTGGTTTTTCATCCAATATTCATATTGGAGTCCGACTATTTTGAATTTGCGCCATGTAAAGCCACATTCGGGGCCGGGGAAATCGCTCCCTACTAAAAAAAATTCATATCCAGGACTCGAATTAGAAAAGGGAGGAGCAACTCCATCCTCTATAGTACGGCACATCCATCGTTGATCGTAATTGAACATATTTTAGTTACACTTGTTTGGAAAGGTTATCCTCCTTTTACAAATGTCTCTACTTCATAGAGAGAATTTAAAAAAAAAAAAACTTGGTCATTGCTAGTACATTTTTAATTAGTTTGCGTTGACAAACTATTTATGAATGTTTCCTTATTTTATATAAATAAATAATGCAGAAATAGGTTCTTGTTTAAGTGTAAGGTGAAGGGGTGTTGGGAGTGATATTAAATTGAAATGTGAAAAGGTCAGACAACATGTGAACACACAGCTAACAATATAGAGTACGATTACTAAGTTTAATTGATTCTTCAATACTTATTTTGTTTTTGGCTCAACACAGAACATAATATATATATATATATATATATATATATATATATAGGACCTTCGCATCATTTTTAGATATACAAGTGATAATTTCAATCATATATTTTTATGTTTTATTACCTCTATTTTGGTTTCCATCAATGATTGACCTATGGTACTATTTTTGTTAATTTCAGCTTGTTTAGAGTGCTCCTTATTTAATATCTATGATACTTCGATTTGACTGAGCTTTTGGTGTTGTTCTTAATCATTTATAATCAATTTATAATGATCTTAGGTTAAATATTATATATATTAACTTAGTTACCTATAATCGATTGACTTTTCTTCAAAAATATTACCAATAAATTAATGAACAAAACGTTAATCGGGATATGATGATAGAAACCTAAGCAAAGCTATAAATTAAGTTAAATTACAAATTAGACTAATAAAGAAATCGATTAACACGTCTTCTGGATCCTTATTAAAATGTTGGTGTTGAAAGCTTATGACTACAGTCAATATACTGAAAGCAGTCTCTTTATTGGATACTCTCTCCACTATCTCATTTTGTGTGACACAATTCTTTCGATAGTCATATTTTATAATTTTAACTGTGAATTGCAACATATGATTTTTTAGATTTTCCAAAATAAAATATATATTTAGAAATTACGTAAGAAATAATACAATTCAGGATAATTAACAGATCAAAACATTGAAAAGACATATGAAAAAAGTGCAATCAAAGAAAAAATCATTTTAATCTAGAAATCTGAAATGTATCACATGAATTGGGACAAAAGGAATATATTCAATGCTTTGACCATTGGGGTTTTAAATTAATTGCTTATTATTTTAAACAAATTGTTTGGTTAATTTAGTATTATATGGATATATTAATCAGAAACACGGCTTCAGTTGTCTTTCTATTCCATATATAAGACTGTCAGCTTCAGACTGCAAATTAAAGTTAGTCAGAGAGAGAGAGTTAGATTAAGGTAAACAATCAAATTAACATAACAAAAAGAGAGATATTAATTCCAAATTAGAAAATATGGTGAGAACTCCTTTTATTGACAAAAATGGAATAAAAAGAGGTGCATGGAGTGAAGATGAAGACAACAAATTAAGAGCTTTTGTTGAAAGATTTGGTCATCCCAATTGGAGGCAATTGCCTAAATATGCTGGTTAGTAGTACTCCCTCCGTTCCCTTTTATTTCTTATGTTACGTTTTTCGAGAGTCAATTTGACTAAATTAGATTACATTCCTTCGATATTTTAAAATAAAATTTAGATATTCAAAATCTATACAGAAAATACTATAAATTACAATTTATTTCATATCAATATAATGAAAAAACATCTTAAAATGTTTTTCAAAATTTATATAGTTTTACTCTCAAACAAAAAGCTATAACAACTAAAAAGGAACAAAGGAGGTACATAAAAAGCATGCTTAAAAAGTTTTTTGGAAGAAAAAAATATTAAATCTTAGTATTAATTATTTATTGTTGGAAATTTTCAGGTCTAATGAGATGTGGAAAGAGCTGCAGGTTGAGATGGATGAATTACTTAAGGCCTAATTTGAAGAAAGGGAATTATAGTCTTGAAGAAGATCAACTCATAATTAAATTACACAATGAACTTGGAAATAGGTACATATATATATGTTGCACTTTAGACATTACATTTTTATTAATCAATCAAACTAAGATGTCTATATAAAGTACCCTTTTTGGATATTCCGAAATCGTAATTATATATCAAATATATTGCAGATGGTCCGCGATTGCTGAAAAATTAGGAGGAAGATCGGACAACGATGTCAAAAATCATTGGCATGCTCATCTTAAGAAACGTGTGAGATTAACAAATACAAATTCATCACAGTCTGAATCGTGTCAATTAAATGAGCAAAATGTTGCTGCAACCTTAACGTATCCAGAGGTTTCGTCAAGTGATCATTTATATTCCCTTTTCAATGGATTAACGGATAACTTGATCGAACAAAATCAGTCCATTGAACAACTTTCATTTTTCACTTCATTCGAAACAGATTCCTTTTCCTGGACAAATAATATCGAGACTGAATCCTTTGACCTTTTTTCGACCCAACCCTTTGATAATTTCTGGACAAAACCTTTCTTTTAAGATATTTTTCATGATCAGAACTCGAATCTAAAATCTCGAAACAATTTCAAATATTACCATCACAACCCATGTACTATAGCATAATGACATTTCAGAGTATTTAACTTTGTATTTTGAATGAATAATTACACTATACCCCATATCAAGCTTGTCGCTTTGCTTTAGTCAAATTGTCTTTTAGATAATTGATCCTTCCTCGAATGTGCCAAAAGGATATTTTATTCTCATGAATATATAAATGAAACTTGTAATAGTATATATTTGGCAGAGATGGGTCAAAATTACCCTCGAACTATTTAAAATAGCTTATGTATATCTTTTAATTATGTTTGAGATCAAAACTATCCTTGCCGTCTATGTTTTGGACCTCAAATACCCTTAAAACATTATCTTTGTCATTATAGCTGACATGACAGTCCAACCAGGCAGTTCAACATGGCAAAAATACCTTCCTCTCAATAATGTTCTTCTTCCTAGTTTATTCTCATCACAAAAAGAAAATCAAATATAATTCTTTCATTGTTCTTGTTTGAGTTGTTGTTTGGACTATGGAACTTCAATTTCAAAGTGTGTTGAAGTTTGTTTGAAGTTGTAATTGCGTGTTGAACAATCGAGTTCATTGTTTGGGATTTGGGGTACATTCACAAAATTGATTTATAGATTTTTCAAGCTTTTAAGAACTCTTCTTATATTTATTGGGATTTCAACTCAAATCTTCAACTAAAAGATTAGTTGTTAAATGTCAATTTTCAGCCTCAATTGCAATATCAAAGCAATTTTAAGTACCATTCAGTTAAATCTCTTCAAATTTTTGCACTTCAAAAACCCAACAAATGCTAGAAATTTCTCACCAACAAGCTTTCAAATGAGTAGTTATTTTCGAGTTTCAACACAAAAGAATGACTTCAAAAGTTTTTCAACATCTTTCAACCTTGAAAATTAAATTTTTCAGCCTCAGATTCGATGACATCAAAACTAAACAATGAACTCGATCATTCAACACACAACTACTATCTTAAACGAACTTCAGCGCACTTCAAAATTGAAATTTCAAAGTTCAAACAATAACTCAAACAAGAATAATGAAAGAACTATTTTTTATATATTTTTTAAACAAAATTTTGTGATAGAGATGAACTAGGCAGAACAACATAATTGAGAGGAAGAAATTTTTGTCATGTTGGACTGCCCAGTGGACTGTCATGTTAGCATATATGTCAAAGATAACGTTTTAAGGATATTTGTAGTCCAAAAATAAACGATAAGGGTAGTTTTGATCCTAAACATAAATAAAAATTATATATGAGCTATTTCGAATAGTTCGAGGGTAATTTTGACCCTTTTCCGTATATTTGGGCTAAAAATGTCTACAACACGACAATATGACGTAGTACTCGTGCTTATGGATGACATCATGAATGAAAAGAACACGTACACAGTATCTAATACAATTTCTATTTCTTTATTCATTAATTTAAAAATAAATTAGTCATGCTGCGTATTTGTTGGACTAATTTAATTTAATTTTTTGACAACAAACAGCCGTACTTAAAGCATAAACAATATCAAAGAGTTAAATGATGCAGCAACATCTATCTATATATAATAGGAGAAGAAAAAACGACACGTGTCAGCGCTACAATTTTTGTTGAATTTTATTATCTTTAGTTAATTTAAATAATAAATTCAATTTAAATAGTTTAATTATCTTTTGTTAATTTAAATAATATATTCAATTTATAAAAATATAAAACAGTTCTTTTTTATATAAAAAAAGCAGTTATATAAAATAGTTTAAAGTTACCGTTTATTAACTTTAAAAGCAATATTTATGCAATGTACAAAATTGTAAATAAATATATTATTATACAAACATAAAATTATAAGAATCTATCTATATATCTATCTATATATAATAGGAGTAGAAAAAATGACACGTGTCAGCACTACATTTTTTCTTGAATTTTATTATCTTTAGTTAATTTAAATAATAAATTCAATTTAAATAGCTTAATTATCTTTTGTTAATTTAAATAGTATATTCAATTTTAAAAAAGAAAACAAAAATATAAAACAGTTTATTTTTATAAAAAAAAAAAAAGCAGTTATATAAAATAGTTTAAAGTTACCGTTTATTAACTTTAAAAGCAATATTTATGCAATGTACAAAATTGTAAATAAATATATTATTATACAAACATAAAATTATAAGAATTTTTATGTTACCATTTCATTCCTTGAATAGTTTAAAACTCTAATTAATTTTTATTATATAAACATGTACTCTTTTAAAAAAATTCAACATATAAAAAACCTAAGTAACCAATTAGAAATTTTGATGCATTTTCTTATAAAATTATTTTTACTAATTAATAATTAAATTTAAATTTGCAGTTAAAAAATTGTTCAATACACAGTCCCACTTCTACACAATCTCTAAATCTATCTAATTATCTATTCGTTTTTTAAAAAACTATTTTAAAAATAAAAAATAAAATTTTAACTACAAATAACTGTCCCTAAAATTCCTCACCCACTTGCTTAACTTCCTATTCCCAAAAAAATCAACCGTATCATTCAATAAACTTAACAATATAATTCAATCAGTATTTTCTTTAGTTTTTCTGGTGAAAAAAAAAATGTATCTCAATAAAGGAGAGTCAAAGCAATGATAATCTTTATCATTCATTCATAGAAAGGTAAGTGTTTGCATAGTTCCTCTATTTTTCTTTTGTTTTATGCTGCTACATTAACAATAATTGCACTTTATTTGGAAAGCTCTAGATCTTAAATATGATCAGTTGATTTTTTTAAAAAAAATCAAAGAAAGAGAACCGTTTAATGAAGATGGGATAAAGCAATTTTAGTGTTGAATATATGTAGTTGAAGAAGGAGAAATTTATATGCAGATGAGTGATGATCGTATTACAGATTAATATTTTTTTCTTATTGTCACCAAACTTGAATTCATTTTCTTCATTCTAATTTTATTCATTTTATTTTAATATGAATTGAAAGTTTGAATTATAAATTGAAAGTTGATCTACATCGTCATGCAATTTATTTATTTATATAAATCCTTACTAACATTTGTTAAAAAAAATTGTTCTTTTCAATTTAACAAATAAATAAAAGAGAATTAAAGAAAGGAGGAAAGAAAAGAAGATAAACAGAAAAAAAAAAAAGGGAAAAAATAAATGTAGATAACAAATTCATAAGTAAGGAAGAATAACAAGCTGATTCATATTTCATAACTTGAATTGTACTTTGTTTAAATTTAGAGAGTTTGATTCTAATTTATGTGTTGTTTTGAATCTTTGATATTGTTTATAATTGATGAGTTGCAATAAAATCTAATAACATATAGTTGGACTTCTTAGAATAAAGAAATATCAATCATATTCAAATTACAATAAAGAAGAAAATTATTGAGGAAGAAAATTTGAGGATGGAGAGGCCAAATTTTATAAACTTTTGGCGAAGTCAGACATTTGAATATACGTCCGTATGTGTAAAGGTACTCATTTTCTTAACAGATTTATTATATTTTATTAATATAGAAAAAAAAATTCAAATTTTATAAATGTATAAGTACTCATTTTTTTTGTTTCTCACTCTTCTATATATAATAAAAAAAAATAATACTGTTTCATTTTCATACAAATATTTTAAATAATGCGTAAAAGTTATTATTTTTAAAATCTTAATTAGTTATTATAATAAGTATACTTTTAGTTTTTACAGTAAAAAGTAAAGAGGAAAAGCATAATATTATTAATTATTAATCATTAAAAGGGAAAGAACGGAAAACTGTAAATAATGGAAACATTTGCCATTCATCCAAGTAGTAATACATAATTAGATTAATTAATAATTAATTATAATTTAATATTCACAATTTTTTATTTATAAACAATTAATATTAATAATTGTTTTTATTGATTTCAAATGAAATTTAAGTTATGTGGGTTGTGCAACGAGATTTTATTATAAAGGTGTTAGATTTTATTTGTCCATCTTGCAGATTTCCTCAACTAGATATTTAAGTTATATACATTTTACATATGTACGGACTCTATTTTGTGGGTAATTATCATTTTTTATATAAAATATTTAAACTAACTTTTCACAGCTAATTATCATTCTTTATACATTGTTAAATAATAATAATAATAATAATAATAATAATAATAATAA
>NC_064290.1:6356493-6451644 GCF_019186545.1 Solanum stenotomum | reverse complement strand
GTCTTTTATTAAACATAAAAAATATCAATAGGGAAAAGTACAAGCAAGGGGGACTAGGCCTTACCTTACTAAGCCTAACTAGTTGATTCTTCATTGACCAACCGTACAATTTTTAATTTCACTACATTATGGATACTAAGTAGTTAGTTATTAGAGCAACGTGAAGTCAGGGTTAGGAGTTTGGAAATCCTAAATTTTGGGACAGAAGAAAAAGATATTGGAACATGCGACCTTTAAAAAGGAAAAGAGACTTTTTTGTTGATATAGTGGGGTTTGAACCCCCAACATGAGAGTGAAAAGCATTTTCACCGCCCTTTTATATCACTGAGTTGTCAATCAATTTTTTAGGGGGTTCACAAGTTAATATACATATATATATTTATTTAATTTTCTAATATAAATGCATGGTCGACGAAAAAGCTAGTGAGTTCATCCGAACCCATGAACCCCCACCTAACTCCGCCTCTGAGTTAGAGTCATGTATGAAACTTATTATTTTATGCATGATTTAGATATTTATGTGTTAATTATTTCACTTTTTATACCTATCATCATTTTTATGATTTTCTCATAAATATTTTAATAGTAATCGATATTGGTTATACGTGATTGGAAAAATAATTTTTCTATTTTACTTTATGTGAATTTTTGAGATTTAAATAATAAAATAATTTTGCATGAAAGTTTAACTTGGATACCACGGTCATCAAAAATAAATAAATCTCTTTTTATTAGAATTTTTTCATGTTTTCTAAACGTCTGTTGATTCTTGAAATTTTAACAATGCTATATAAATTGGGACGGAAAGAAAATAAAGAAATGGATTAACACGCCTTCACTGGATCTTCAGTTGGTGGCTAAAATTAGTTTATAGTCAAGATACTAAAGACGAAGTCTCATTATTGGAATTAATAGTTGAGAAATAAATAAATTAATAAGAAAACACGGCTTCACTTGTCTGCCCCTATCACATATAAAAGCGGAAACTTTACACTACAGGTTAGTCAGATAGAGAGCAAAAAAAATCAAATTAACATAACAAAAAGAGAGAAAATAATTCCAAATTAGAAAATATGGTGAGAATTCCTTTTGTTGACAAAAATGGAATTAAAAAAGGTGCATGGAGTGAAGATGAAGACAACAAATTAAGAGCTTTTATTGAAAGATTTGGTCATCCCAATTGGAGGCAATTGCCTAAATATGCTGGTAATTAATTAATTAGTAAACATACAGTATATGTTTTATTTTGTATAATAAGCTACTTACTTTTTAATATTTTTAGGTTTAATGAGGTGCGGGAAGAGTTGTAGATTGAGATGGATGAATTATTTGAGGCCCGGCTTGAAAAAAGGAAATTACAGTCATGAAGAAGAACAACTCATTATTAAATTACACAACGAACTCGGAAAAAGGTACGTACGTACATATATATGTTTCACTAATAAGAAGTTGTGAGAGTCTCACATCGACCCATTTCTTATGGTTCTCTTTTAATGTATCGTACGTACTAAATTTTGCAGATGGTCAACTATTGCTACAAAATTACCAGGAAGATCCGACAATGATGTCAAAAATCATTGGCATGCTCATCTTAAGAAACGTGTGACAATGAATCAGCAAATTATTGATCAATCTTCAGAGTCAACAGGCCGATCTCAAAATTCTTATAAGGTTTTGGAACATGAACAAGTTATGAAAGAGGTGTCAGATCATCTTGTTCATGATACTTCAATTCATCTAGAAGTTTCATCGAGTAATCATCATGATTTATATTCCGAAACTAGTTCCCATGTAAATGGATTGGACTGGATCGTAGAAGATAATAATTACATGAGATCAATGGAACCACTTCCAGACTCCTTTTCCTGGACAATGAATCCTATCGACAATTTTCAGACTGAACCTTTTGACCACATTTGGACCCAATACGTCGATAATTTCTGGACACAACCTTTCTTTTAATTCTTAATTATATATATATATATATATATCTCAATTTTTAATGACATTTTGATACATTCTATGAATTTTTTTGTGAGAAGGATGAGTACAAGAACTTATACCGAATGGTATATCTTAGCTTTCGATTTCAAATTCTGAATAATTTGCAACTTTCATCACAGAATTATTCGTGTTTTGTGTGTAATATAGGGTCTTGTAATTGTAATACATGTATAAAATTTATATTGATCATCCAGTATCTACAAGTGATCGATGAGTCTATGAAAAGTCATAGTTTAGTCAATTATATTTACGTGACTGCATATTATATTTTCTACCCTTCTCGATAAAGACAATAAATACAAATTATAATTAGGAAATAGAGAATCAACTTCACACTTAGTTAGGAAAGAGGGAGGAAGAGCTAGCTAGAGAGAGTGAAACTCTTTTCGGTTTTCTATTCCTCCGTTTCATATTACTTGACCTATGCTGACCTGATACATTTTTTTAAAAAGTTCTAATTAGAGATGTTTTTACTAATCTAAACTTAATAAACATTTGACTACTACTACTTTACATAGTTATTTAATACTAAGAGTGACATAAAAAAAACTTTCCTTGATTTGCTAAAATAGACGAGTAAAATAAAACATTTAATGTTGATACATGATATGTCAAGTAAAAATGAAATGGAAGAAATACTTCACCGTCCATGTATAATATACTTTTATATATTAAATTTTATTTTCAATAAATAAATATTTTTTGATAATTAAACATACAATGTAAAAAATTATTTATCTAACTCTTCGATCGAGAATGTGTGCATATTAAAATAACTAAATTAATTCCTGAAAAAGACATAAGAAACTTCAATGTTTCAAAGTGGACGGTGTACCATATATCTGAGCATTATTTTTCACAATTACGCGGATGTTAATTACATAAATTTAAAAAAAAAAAAGTGAATTATTTGACAATTTCGACTCAAGAAAGAAACAAATTTGACTCCAATAATTTGCTTAAACAAAATACTCCATTGCATGTCATTTTCATAGGGCTTTGATTAGCGAATTGTGATAAAGACTTAGAGGTTGGACTTTCATGTTTGAAATTTTTACCCTTCTTTGGTTTTGATTTCATTAATATTTTGTGCTAGCTTGTCACTTTTGAGGGGTTAAATAGACAGTTTGAATGTAATTTGAGTTAATAAATGGGTGACCGACTATGAAACCTTACTTAGATTGAAATGAATTCATGAGCTAAACTCGTTTAATTTTTATTAAGTTTGCATTCTTTTATTTATTTACATATCAAGCCAAAATCACACTAATACATTAAAACGAAAATACTATCAGTATTTATTTATTTTGGGTTTCTCACCGATATTTGGTACCTGCATTGGAGGTTCACTAAATCAAGACCGTTCACTGCACGGCCCACTTGAGGGTAACACTCCCCATAAAAAAAATCATATCTAAAATATAAATTCGAACAGTAGGTGTATTGTCGGATAAGACAAGTACAGTTGGACACGTCTTATAAAATATTCCTAATCATTTTTATGGAACATGAACCATTGGTTGACTCAATAAACATGACGCAAGCTGATGTAATGTCGCTGACGTCAGAAACCGTAAACACAATAGAAAGGTTTATTTAGATAAAAATTATCCTGGGTATTAAAACAATAGTAATAACGCAACTTATTATAGGCAAATAATTCGATATAGTAAAAATATATATATTAATTGAATATGATTAAATAATAATTATATACGTTCAAACATAGGTCATGCATTTATTTGCTTTATCATCATGCCATCATTTGGTGTATAAACATTATCGTTTTATTATGATTTGGTTTTGTACAGGTTAATAATTCGTTATAATGTTGTTTCTTCGTGCTTTATCATTTATATCTTTCATTTTGTCCTGCTTTATATACTATTGTTGTTTTTTTACTTTATTTTTCTCCTTGGCCGCGTAGGAGGTGGGTTGAAATAACATAATAACATTTTATTGTCACTACGCAGACGTCAAAGTATTTGAAAAATAAGAAAATGGTACTAGTTAAATCTTGCATGAACTTATATATATATAACTACAGTCAAAGAAATATTATACTCACTCTGTGTGATTAGAGAGTCAAAGAAAATTTGTGACCATATTTTTTAAAAAACTTTGAATTATAATATTGTTAAAACTTGAAGAGACGATCAATCTGATTTACACTGATAATTAGTTAATTTGACTATCGTATTTTGTATTCTAGTATATCTAATATCGTATAAAGTGGAACATAGGGAGCATACTTTAGCTGTTTTTTAATTAAGAGTATGATGGGGAGCAGTGGCGTAGCCAGGAATTTAATGAAGGGTGTCCAAACTTTTAATAGTAATTTTAAAAAAAAAACGACGATTTAAATTACCAAAACAAATAATCAAGTTAAATATAGGAATATTTTTAATAAAATTACAAGTGTATAATTCAAAACTAACATAAAGAAAATAAACTACTATTGAAAACATAATTTAAATATATTATTACAACTATACTCGACGAGGTTTCATATCCTCAAACGTTTTTATAATAGACTCATTAGAAATAGTACGAAATACTTTTTTTTCTACATAAGGCACTATACAACCGTCTAAAAACTCACCATCCATTCGATTTTGCTAAAATAGACGAATAAAATAAAATATCTAATGTTGATACATGATATGTCAAGTAAAGATGAAAACGGTGGATGTACTTCACCGTCCATGTATAATATACTTTTATATATCAACTTTTATTTTCAATAAATAAATATTTTTCGATAATTAAACATACAATGTAAGAATTTCTTTATCTAACTCTTCGAGAATGTGTGCATATTAACATAACTAAATTAATTCCTGAAAAAGACATAAGAAACTTCAATGTTTCAAAGTGGACGGTGTACCATATATCTGGGCATTATTTTTCACAATTACGCGGATGTTAATTACATAAATTTAAAAAAAAAGTCAATTATTTGACAATTTCTCAAGAAAGAAACAAATTTGACTCCTAATAATTTGCTTAAACAAAATACTCCATTGCATGTCATTTTCACAGGGCTTTGATTAGCGTATTGTGATAAAGACTTAAAGGTTGGACTTTCATGTTTGAAATTTTTACCCTTTTTTGGTTTTGATTTCATTAATATTTTGTGCTAGCCTGTCACTTTTGAGGGGTTAAATAGACAAGTTGAATTTAATTTGAGTAAATAAAAATAGATTGAATTAATAAATGAGTGACTGACTACGAAATCTTACTTAGATTGAAATGAATTGAGTTAACCTTGTTTAATTTTTATAAAGTTTGTATTCTTATAGTTATTGACATTTCAAGCCAAAATCACACGAATAAATTAAAACGAGAATGTTATTATTTATTTATTTTGGGTTTCTCACCGATATTTTGTGCCTGCCTTGGAGGCTCCACTAAATCAAGATCGTTCACGGCACGACTCACTTGAGAGTAACACTTCCCGTAAAAAAAAATCATATCTAATATAAATTCAAAATCTCTAATTAAGTATGGAACAGACTCACCATTACACGGTCACAGACTCATCATTACACGGTCGGGCGGGTTGAAATATTGTCGGATAAGACAAGAACAGTTGGACACGTCTTATAAAATATTCCTAATCATTTTTATGGAACATGAACCTTTGGTTGACTCACTAAACATGACGCAAGCTGACGTAATATCGCTGACGTCAGAAACCGTAAACACAATAGAAAGGTTTATTTAGATAAAAATTATCCTGGGGTATTTAAACAATAGTAATAACGCAACTTATTATAGGCAAATAATTCGATAAAGTAAAAATACATATTAATTAATTGAATATGATTAAATAATAATTATATACGTTCAAACATAGGTCATGCATTTATTCTCAGACTGTTTATCATCATGCCATCATTTGGTGTATAAACATTATCGTTTTATTATGATTTGGTTTTTTTACAGGTTAATAATTCGTTATAATGTTGTTTCTTCGTGCTTTATTATATATATTTTTCATTTTTGTCCTTCTTTATATACTATTGTTGTTTTTTTACTTTATTTTTCTCCTTGTCCGCGTAGGAGGTGGGTTGAAATAACATTTTATTGTCACTGTATTTGAAAAAAAAAAAGTACTAGTTAAATCTTGCAAGTTGCATGCATGAATAGTGCATGAACTTATATATATATATATATATATAACTACAGTCAAAGAAATATTATGCTCACTCTGTGTGATTAGAGAGTCAAAGAAAATTTGTGACCATATTTTTTAAAAAACTTTGAATTATAATATTTTTAAAACTTGAAGAGACGATCAATCTGAATTTACACTGATAATTTGTTAATTTGACTATCGTATTATGAATTACAGTATAGTATATCCAATATCGTATAAAGTGGAACAAAGGGAGCATACTTTAGCTGTATTTTTTTATTAAGAGTTTTTTTGGAAGAGGAAGTGGAAAAAGACATCCAGCATAGCTAAAATGTACTCACAAATTAACAGCTAAGTGAAAGGGTGTGACCCAGCCCCCAACTTGGATTAAGTATTTTTGAATAGAACAACTTTCACATATAGCAAACATAAAAATCATTTTTGTATGTTACTTATTTGTTTTCGTGCTTGACAAATAAGTAGAGTTGGGATTGTTGGAGGGTGTGGATGCGATAATTAATGTGAAATGTCGCTTAGAAAATTTATTTTTAGCTACAATTCCTAGTCATCATGGTGATATTAGAAGTGGGAGCTTCGCCAAATACGAAACGTTCATGTTTTTGTAAACCAAATGTGGAAATCATTTAGAACATTATTAGTCAATTTTTCTTGAGAACAAGCCTTTGATGAAAGAAATTTATGATTCTTCAAAGTATGTCCATATAAATTCTCAATAACTTTGCACATCATATTATAACCGGGATGACCCAACGAGGCGAACGAGATTTGTGTATGTATCCCAAATACATGTGAATTACACTATATATATATGTATTTATCTGGTGCGATTCACATGTATCTGGAATACTAGATAACATGAGAGTGGTGAGCGAGATTAGAGGGAGACAAGCGAAATTTGTCAATGTATCCCAAATACATGTGAATTCACTTGGGATACAGTGTATCTAGAGCAAATTACACTTAATTTTGACTTCATATATCTCGATGTATTGGGACGTATCTGAATACACCAAAATCTGATAAGATTTGTAATATTGCAAACTAGCGTGTAACTAAGTAATTAGTTTCTAAACTAGTGGAATTCGGGTAAGTTATCCAACAATATATATAGCCAAGAAATGGGAATCAGAGAGACTAAAAGAGGTTAATGGATAATTACATAACGGGCCAATCGAGCCAGGAAGTCAGCCCAATCAACTAGTATCGTTGTAAGATGGAAGAAATCCATGGCCCAAAATAAGCGTACTCCTCTAATTCAAAAGGGATGATGTAGGGTGTGTTTGGTACGAAGGAAAATACTTTTTGTTTTTTAATGTTTGGTTGATCAAAATATTTTGAAAATATTACTCTCAATAAGCAAGTTCTTTAAAAATGAAAAAATGACATTCCAAATCCATTGTCTCCATCCCTGACACCCAATTCTTGACCATCCCACCCTCAAAACCCACTCCACATTCCTATTGTATTCTTACTAAATTACATATAAATATTCTTGAAAAATGTTTTCTTGCTTACTTACCAAACAATAAAAAATTTATAAATAAAAAATCAACTTACTTTAAGTATTTGTCTTGAAAAACGTCTTCTCCTCATACTGAACACACTAGTGATTCAAAACATGAAGGTTAAATAATAAATTTGCCCCATACTTTGAAGTTTGAATATCGATATACCCCATTTCTATATACCAGCAATCACATTTATGCAACACTCATCTTTAGTGTGCGTCCTTTTATCTCATAGTACTCCGATAGAAATTTTTTGTCACGACCCAATCCATCGGGCCGTGCGGGCACCTACTCTAACACCTAAGTAAGAGAACCCTCATATCCCAATAGTTAAAACATGCGGAAAATTAAAGAAAAACGTAGATAAATGAAATAACTGGGTTTCATAAATAAGAACTTTTGAACAATTTCGGGTTAAGACTTGTAAAATAACTAACACCCCCAAGGATCTAGTCTAAACAAGTACAAGAGCTACTAAGAGTACAAAACTATAAAGAATAGACACAGCTCCCACTATGTGGAAGGAAAAATAGAAGTTGCTGGAGATTTATTCATCTTCACCTAATGAGACATCACCGACCCCGCATCCAGACTATGCCAAAAAGGCATAGCAAAAGTAGTATCAGTACAAAAATACACGTACTAGTACGCATCATCGGTCAACCCGACGCCCACCGTATAATATAAGAATTCAACTAGTAAGAACATGCAATAAGACCACTCGCTTCTCCATCTTTTCCCTCTCTTGAATACCTCAAAATTACACTAGCACCCTTACTACTAAACTCCATCTCAGTCCACCTACTTACTAGGCTCTTGATCATAACCTAACCATTCTAACTCATAGAAGAGTCCAATTGCAACTACCAACATTCCCCTGAACGAACAATCACATACAACATACCCTTGCCTTCTCTTCATCTTACCCGGTCTCTGCCACATGACACCTTTTATCAAGGCTTCTCAACTATCAACCATGAATCCCTTTCTTTCACAGAGGAAACTACCTAAGTATTTCCATCATATACAATACCCTCACTTCTCACTCTCGCAACACACGGACAGTCTTTCCCCTCACACATTGTCGACCCTTAAACTCTTCCAGTTCATTCAACAAGGAGATACATGACAAGTTTACTCGAGATAGTAGAACAATTAGATATATGTCATCATAATCATTTAAAGTTTTCGGAGAAATAAAGTATCAATTATTACTTATGAACAACGGAGCATTTCACAATTATCAAGATATGCAGTTATGTAAGTCAATAGTCCTCTCACGGAACTCAAACCTAAACTGTTAGTATACCGGAACATAGTATCCGATCCAATGTTCGTGGCAACAGATCCATATATTTATGCCAGAACGTGGCAACCGATCCAATATTATTGAGTTGAAACGCAACACCCGATCCATTCAACAAACCACAATCACAAAGTACATTCTCATAATCATATAATCAAGTCATGATTCATGGCATTCATCATTCATCTATCCTCGTTTTACAAGTAGTGTGGTCCATAGTGCAACATTCACATACATACACATATTATAATAAAGCAAGAACAACACATACCACACAATCATGAAATCACAACCATCACAATGAAGCATTCATCAATGCATGACACCAAAAAAATAACTCGACCATCTCTAGCCCTAGTTCATCCTCTAAGGCTTCGTTCTATGAATTAAGTCATCTTCTACTCGGTACACGAAGGTCTACGCATAAATCCTATCATTGATTAACATTATACTACGCAGTGAGTACATGTTTATAACTACTTAATTTATAAAACCTAGCCTACCTGGGCGTCAAGCAGCTGCACGGAGTTTTTGCTTCGATTCTTGTTTTCGGACTTTGTGACGGTGATCTTGACCGAAAATCCACAATCCATCGATCTCCTTACGCTAGAAATCTCCTCCTTCTTCCTTCCCAAGCTTAGAGCAGCTTTTTGGGGATTTCTAGGGTGATTTACGTCTAAATTAGATATTTTAGGAAGAAGGAGAAAATAAGATTTCGCGTTACATTCTGTCTCGCCTATCCCGCTCTGACGCCAGCTTACCCCGCCGTGGCGCCGCCGCCCTAGCGGCATCTGGCCTGCCCTGGTGGGACAGTGGCCAAGTAATTTTCCGAATTTTTACTTTTCCTAATTAACGACGGTTCGGGTCGTTACATTTTTTTACTTTTAATTGTTCAATTTTAACTTTATGAATAAAAGATAGTACAAGAAATTTTAATTTTTGAAAACAAAATAGAATTTTTTTACTTTAAGTATTCAATTTAACTTTATGAATAAAAGATACTACAAGAAATTTTATTTTTTGAAAACAAAATGTAAGTAAAACAGATGGGTAATTAATAACAGCAGATAGACATTCGATTATAAATTGAGTCAGTGGGCCAATTTAAATTGTATGAATGTGTGTGGTGACTTTCAATTGCTGCCTACACAGATATCAAATGTCTGGACATATTTTTGGGATAGTGAAATCTCCAAATCTCTAATATTTATAGGGACCATTACCCCAAAAATTTAGTCTTAAAAATAAAATTCTCTCGTCTCAAATTATTTATCATTTTAAAATTTAATCAATATTTAGATAAAATTATCTCATTTTATTCTTTTTGGCAATAAACTGTGAATATTACCAGCTCATTTTATTCTTAATAGCTACTGTTTTTGAAAATTACAGATACATCAATTATGAGTGATATTATTAATGTTCAAATATTATTGAAGGATAAAATAGTTTTTTAAAAAAAACCTCTTAATTAATGTATTATAAGGGGCATGTAAAAGAATATGACGACTGATAATTTGAAACGGATGAAGTAGCTAGCAGCAAAATAATATATTGTACAATTTTTTTTAAAACAATTGAAAAATCATGAAACAAGCCATTAATAAAAGTATAAAGTATATAAACCTCAATTATTTGGGCGCTAATTACATCTTATTCCGAAAGTTTCCCAAATTATAATTTTCCAATTTTTTCAAAACTCACGAATACATTGTTCATTCGCTCGCTACATAACAAACGATACATTAGTTATGTATAAGATACATAACTATAAACCAAATGTATATTGATTTAGGTTTGAAATAATTAAGATTATGTATCAACAATTGCTACAACAAAAACAACTTTTAGCGGCAATAAATAAACACATTAATAAAGAGTGCTAAAGTTTTTACTGGCATTAGTTAAGTGTCATTAGATCCAATGTCGCTAAAGGCTTTGGGGACATATACAAAGAGTGTTAATTGCCGCTAAAAATACATATTTACCGGCAATTGAGCTATTGATGTTAATTAATTGCCACTAAAGATCATTTTTTATGTAGTGAATAACATTTGTACCGGATATATTCTACACAAACAAAGTTATAATGTATCTGGATATTAAGAGAGAGAAGAAAAAAATATCTTTTTATAATTAATTCAAATAATAGAAATTTTTAGAGATTATATTATCTAAAATGGTATAATTTCATAATTTTCCTATAATAAAATTGGTAAAATGTCAAGAATGGCATTAGAACAAAAAAAGATAAATATTAAAAGTTGATGAATTTATTCAATCTTATCATCTCATAGAGTAATTCTCTAAATTGCAACCAATTAGATCCCCAAGCAGCAACATGAAACAACTTTTAAAAGGTGAAAAAAAATCTACATGCATCAGGTCTTTTTGTTTCTTTTTCTCTTCCCAATAAAACAAAAGGAAATATAATGAACTCATTTTATTCTAATTTCCCCTCTCTAGTCTCTTTTACTTTTTTCAACTCTTTTTCTCCTTTTTTCCACATTCATACAAAGTAAAGTCACCAAACAAACAAACCATTCCTAATCCCACAATCTCCTTCTCCTTTTGGTTCTTTTTTTTCTTTCCTCAGTAGCCCCTATAATAGCTAAGAGCCTAAGACCCTTTTTAGTTGTTTTTTTTATTTACATTTGAGGTTCGTTATTTATATTGGAGTCCGACTAAATTTAGATTTACATCACATTAAAAAGTAAAATGTTCTCTAACAAAGACAACTTTGTCGAACTCAAACCTAAAATTTCTAATTAAGAATGAAAAAAATGCTTACCACTTCTCCCACAATCTTTGTTGGTCATTTGTTTAGTTGTTTGATGCAGCAAAAAGCTAAGCTAGTGTTACTCTCCAAATGGACCACCACACATCTACAAATAAAACGATACTGCTCTCCGAATTCACGAGATAAAACTTGATTTGACACAAAATCTAAAAAAATAGATTTTTCATCAAGCATAAACTGAACATTTTCAAATTAAATTAATTTTTAAAAAAATGTATTATTCTTTTTTAAATAAACTAAAAAGAAAAGTGTCATATAATTCAATTTGTTTCACTTACTTTTCTTTTTAGTTTTAATTCTCCACGTGACAGGTTTAAAATCGTAAAATTGAAGAACACATTAATACATATCTTTAATTTAATACCATAAAATTTAAAAAAAAAATCATCATCTTTTTTTAAATTTCACATAAAATCAAAATCAAACAAATAAATTAAAACAGAAAAAAAAACAGTACTAACTTGGCTTTATTAAGGTTTTTTTTCTGAAGTATTTTTTAAACTCTTGCAGTGGGTACGTACTACTGCTTCGTTTTCAAAAAAAAAAAAAAAACGTTGAGATAGATAAGTTAACTTTGTATGAAACATCAATATCAAGGTTGTATGCGCAGCTAAATTAAGTGTTGTCATCAATAATAGTAGTAATAATCTTTCGACGTTTCGTCAAGTTGTCTTCCCTGCCCCTGTTGCTGCTAATTGCATTAACTGAAGTGGCTTCTTCAATTGGCTCATTATCTGAACTCCAACTCATCTGCACGTCAAGCACGTTGACTGGTGTGCTTGTGCTTGATACCATTTCTAATATTGATTCGTATTCTTTTTTCGCTATTTCTTGCATTACATCATAGCAACTTAACAAATCATCCTGTATATGAAAAAAAAAATCAATTTAAGTTGGTTTTGGAATGATTTATTGCATTTATAGATGATGTGATGGAACGATAATTTTAAAAAAAATCATTTTATAATAGTGTTTTAGTGCATAAAAACTTTTAACTCTTGGAGTTTTAGTTATGGTGCATTAGGTAAAATAAAAATACACTATGAAAGTTGATTACGTATAACTTTCTAAAGTAAACATAAATGCAACTTATAATCCGATAAAAATATACTCTCTCCTTTTCAAAAAGAATGACTTCCTTTCCTTTTTCGTTTGTTACAAAAATGACCTCTTTCTTTTTTTGATAACATTTTAATTTCAGCTTTCCACGTGACATGTTTAAGGCCACAAGATTAAAGGGCAAGTTTGTACATTTGACATAACTTTAATTTATGACCACAAGATTTAAAAGTCTTCTTTATTTTCTTAAATTCCGTGTAAAGTCAAACTAGGTCATTTTTTGTAAAACGGAAGGAGTACTAAATAGTATTTTCAAGTGTAGTTGCATTTTATAGTTACAATCGAAATAATAATAATTCAGTTAATTGGTTATGTGGATTTTCACCTTCTTAATGAGAGTTTAATTCTTAATCTCGTAATTTCATTTTAAAACTGCCAGCTTGTCTAAAACTATACTAGGTGAGACATTACAGGTAGGAGCATTAACATTAATGTAATTTGTTCTTATTATTGTTGTTACGATAAATTATTGAATAGTATTATTTGGTTAGTCCAACTAAAACTCTTTTGTCCGTACTAGCTAATATAAATTATAAGTAAAATCTTTAATTTGACCCATAAAGTGTGGAAAGCTCTGCCGCTGAATTTTTCACGTACAAATCACTGGCGTTAATTTTGATTAATATTTTAAGATATGAAGAAAATTATACGTAAAAGAATGACATAATTTTCTTTTTAGTCTGTTTTAAAAAAATGACTCTTTTCCTTTTTTGGCAACACTTTAAAAAATATTCTTTTTTTTTTCTTGAACTCCATTCCAAGTCAAATTAGGTCATCCTTTTTTAAATGGAGGAAGTACTCCCTCTATCTCATTTTATGTGAGGTACTTACTCTAATTCAATACGAAGTTTAAGAAAGTAAAAAAGACTTTTAAAATTTATGATCCAAAATGAATGATAGAATCGTAAATCATTTCATTAAGGATAAAATAGACATTTTATAGTTAAATTATTACTTAATATAAAACTGTATCATTCTTTTTTGGACTTACAGAAAAAAAGTAAGTCACATAAATTGAGACACAAGTACTATTTTTCGTATACTTTTAACTTGCTCCAATTCAACTCTACATATCAGTTCATCTTGAGAAGCGAGACATCATGACAACTAGTATAGGACGAAGTAACAATAAATAAACATTCATAACATTCATTATCAATCAACTTATAATTATCATGTACTATGCTTTAGTATTTATTTTAGGTGAAAAATATCATGAACATTATTGTCGTTTCCTCTTTCTTTCTTTTTTTTTTTGAAAAGAACAAAATGCATGGAACCAATGTGCTTAATAAATAGAAAAAAAAATTGAGAAAGAATATGAGTTTACCTTTTGTACATATGAACAGTTTAAGATTGTTGTTTTATAGCATGAGAATTGTAAAGGGAAAAGCTCATGAGAAGCAGATAGAAGAGCTGAAGCTGAGATTATTGATGGCTTGAACTGCAAAATCTTGATCTCTAAAATGAAAAAATAAAACAAAATATAATTAAAACTTTTAAATCGATAATAATTTTTTTATAAAAATAATTATCAAATTTGACTTACCATTTTGAGCTGTGAATATAATCTCAGTAGCTCTAGCTTTGAGAGCTTGTTGTAAGGGTAGATCTTTGAATTTAAACAACGATACGAAGAAATTAATAAAAGCAAATGCAGTAATTGAACGCATTCTCCATTTTAGGCCTCCAAGAATCAAAAGCTCCATTCGCTTTATCGTCTCCATATCAAATATCGTACCACCATCTTGCTGTACAAGGAAAAAGAAATGTACAGTTTACATTTCAAATAAGAGTCTATACATAAATACAAATATGGACAGTTTACACTCAGCATTATTCAAAAAATGTACCTGAATGTCAGAAACAGAGTACTCTGTTTTCTTCATTTTAAATGCTAACGAAACACAAGAAACTGCAATTAGCTTCAAGATCCATGGCTTCGCATCCTACATTAACAAAAAATAAATCATAATCATTTTTTTCTCCGTAACGTTACTTATTGAAAGTTGAATGAAATTAATTATACCGGTAGCGAATGGAAGGATAGGAATCGATCGAGATAATTAATCGCAAGAT
This sequence comes from Solanum stenotomum, assembly GCF_019186545.1. Taxonomy (NCBI): domain Eukaryota; kingdom Viridiplantae; phylum Streptophyta; class Magnoliopsida; order Solanales; family Solanaceae; genus Solanum; species Solanum stenotomum. The sequence continues at coordinate 6,436,666 of NC_064290.1, read as the reverse complement.
ATGAAAGAAAATGACTATCAAAGGGTTGAGAAATTTGTAAGATTATAGAAATGGTTGATTCACGAATGTTGATGAGAAAATCCGAGTTTATGAGAATTTGAAGGTAAGTTTTTGAAGGCATATGATGAGTTTCAATGTTGAAAAGAGGTGAAGTTGTGTCTTCATCAAGAGAAAACGGCAATGGATTTTCAAGGTCAAAGTCCATATTGAAGTTTTTTTTTTTGGTTTAGAGAGTGAGGAGGAATGGTTATAAAGAGGGGAAATAAATTATAAAAGACTTTATGGAAGGGGGGAGGGGGGGGGGAGGGAGAGAAGAGGAGTTAATGATAAGAAGAAAAAGGTGAGAGTTGTGTCTTATTTTTTGAAACGAAACCGTAACGAGACTTCAACTTCACTCACTAGTTTTTGTTTTTTTCTTTTCTTTTGTTATGTTTATATATTTGGTTCTATTTTTATTGGTCGCGTTTCGCTGTTAAGAAAGTTATTAGTTTCATCTTCGAACTATTAACAATCTTAAATACACTTCTCTATTTGACTAATTAAACTTAGATACATATTCGATCTACCATATAACATAGCAAGTGGTTTAAAACTCTTGTAAGAATATGAGGTTTTAATTTAAAAAATCGAGAGAAGTGTTGAAAACACTCTGGCGAAAATTTAGGAGTATATTTTACTCATGTTGCAAGATCGGAGGTGTGTTTAGGTTCAGCTAATCATGTTATGAAGTGTTTTTAAGACTGTCAATAGTTCGGAGATGAAACTAATAATCTATGCCGAGTTTAAGGATGACTTCAATACTTCTCTCTATATTATTATTAATTACCCTGTTCATTTTTACTTATTATGTTTCACTTTTGGGAGAGTCAATTTGACTAATTTTTTAAACTAAATTGAACTAAATCAATTCAATATTTTAAAACTTGGATATTTGAAACCTATATGAGAAATACTATAAGTTGCAACTGGCAATATTCTTTCTTATTTTTATATGACGAAAAAATATGTCTTAAAATATAAATCAAAATTTATGATGTTTGACTCTCGAGAAGTGAAACGTGACAAATAAAAAATAAATTGAGGATTACTACTTCGATCCCAGTTTAACTATCGTTTTAGCTTGGAAAATTGTTCAAGAATAATTATCATTTTAAGGATTTAAGATTAATAGAGAATGCATTGCATTTAAAAGGAAATAATAATCAATCTATAGTTATTAAATAAGATAATGTAATAAATTATATATTTTATTTATTATTTTGTAATGGACACTAAAGTGATATTTATATGGGACGGAGAGAGTATATATATATATATATATATTGGGAAAAATGAAAAATGAAAGAATAGAATTATAAAATGGATAATCCATCATTTATCAATAAAGTAAAAATTTAGATAATAAATCAACTGAGCTAATAAAATTTCGATTATTTATAATTTGGTCTCACTATGGGAAGGAAAATTAGTAGATACACTGGAGAAAATCAGAGAGGCTTAGAAGGCTCCAGTCTGTGCAAAATGCTTCCAACTATGTCAGCTTCAACATTTCTCTGCTCAAAACCAAAAAGAACTCATTAATATCTCTTTCACTTCTTTACTACAGTAAAAAAAATGTCCACAATTTATTTATTTAAAAAAAAAGAGAATAAAAAATAAAATAAATCATGTTAGCATTAATTCTTTTTATCTTTTCCTTTAAATTTGTAGAAAAACAATATTGTTACATGCCTACGTGTCTATGAATTTATGAATCAAAATTATTCACAAGAAATTCAAATTCATAGATTAATTTTGATTCTTTGTTACAAATTTGTATTTGAGAGGTATGAAACAAATTTTGTCAAGATTATCAACAACCAACCTCATTGTTCATTGGAATAGGTAAACCATTTTCAAGTTCTATCACTACAACGTTTGACTTTACACTAATTTTTTAAATATTTTTTTTTAAACTTGTGATTTAAAATGTGTCATAAATATTTACGTAATTATAAATTGTAATAAATTAATTTTTTTCCTATCAAATTTAGCAAACAAAATTTGTTATGAGGGATAGAAATAAATACTGATGGGATAAAGTTTTTGTATCTTGTTTGGTTGTCATGTTTGGGATAACTTATCCCACCATTTATATCATAGTGATGGGATAAGTTATCCCATAATAGCTAATCCCAAAATAACTAATCATGGATAAATTGTTCCCAACCAAACGACCCCTTAAGTGCTCTAAAGATTAAATTTGTCATTTTTTTGAAAATAATGTCGCTTAAAATTGAACAGATGAAGTAATATGAGTGGTGATATCAAACCATTCTACCGACATTGTGATGATAATATATAAATTTTGAAAATGCCCGTGCCAAAAGTAGTGAGAAGACAGACTGATTTACATATTTATAACAATAATAACATATTCAACGTAAAATATCATAAGTAAGATTTGAGGTAGAAAATCTCGCAAGTAGAACTTTTGTAAAGTAAAATATACAGACTGTACTCTTATTTTATGAAGATAAAGAATTTGTTTTCGAAAGACCTCTACAATAATTATTTATCTATACAAATTAATAAATGTCTCTCTTTCCATATCCCCATAAAAGAGACAATAATAATCAAAGGTGAGGTTCATACCTTACCTAAGAAAATAAAATCATTGGGCATATTCAAAGACAAAGACAAGTTTGAAATCTGCCTCTTTAGCACAACACCATACAACTGCTCCAAAAGAAAAAAATAATAAAATAACCACTGTCACCATTCTTCCAAATGAAAAACTCCAAAAAAGATACTATACTTATAGTACATATTATTAAAATGTAATTATTTATTTTGCCCAAAGACTTTGCAGAGTGACAGCTTGGTTTCATGCCATTGAATGTGTGTACATCTTCCATACAACTAGAAAAAAATTATCAATGAGACAAAACATTAGCAAATTCTATGCAGTACTCTTTAGAGTTATTACACTATTTGTTTAATGTCTACTTAATTTAGTTTATTTATTTAAGTTTTAACTTTTTCTCTCACGGGACTTAGTGGAAACAGAAGTCAATGTGGGAAATACCTTGAGTTTGAATCAAGTCACAGTACTCCTTTCGTTTTATATTACACGATCCTTATTGACCTGATATATTTCTTAAAAAATGTATATTTTACTAATTTATGTTTTTATTTAATGCAAAGGTTAGCATAGAAAAAAAATCTTTTTAAATTTGCTTATGAACAAGTAAAATAAAACGCCGAAGATAATTTCTTTTTCTTTCAAAATAAGCCTTATAATATACTTGACTCTTCTTTTAAAAGTAGATTTTTCATTTTATCTATCAACTATAACACATGAAGAGAAATTTATAATTTTGTCTCAGTATTAGTGTTTGCAATAAAATTTAAAGTGACAGAAAATAACTTACAATCAAAAAAAAAATGAAAAAACATAATTTTATTCATCAAGATTACGGGTACAATTATGTTGATCCCTTGATTCTTCTCTCATAAGATATTTATCCATAATTCGAGGGTCGTTTGTGGCGTATTTCTCAAACTAGGATGATTTGGATTTGATCTATACAATTTGAGGGTCGTTAGTGACATATTTCTCAAACTAGGATGATTTGGACTTGATATTCATAATTCAAGGGCCGTTAGTAGCGTATTTCTCGAATTAAGATGATTTGGATTTGATCGTTTATGAATATTTCATGAATTTGTGGAATATTTGAGATATTCGAGATGCCTTTTCAAGGAAATATAGTACCCTTTATATAGGCATGAACTAGGGTTTAGGGTCGACTAGCCTCCAAGAATTCTATTTGGAATTGAAGAAACCTTGTAAAGTCTCAACTCAAATTAAACACGTCTAGTAGAGTATTATGAAATTTCAATGTATACAATTACTCTTATCATTAAATAACTAAATAAAGTAGACCAGTTAATTTAAATAGTTTAAAGCATAATTAATGAAATCAAATCAATTAAAATGAAAAGGAGGACGTACAATTTTTCTTGATTTATTCCTCAGACTTATCCAATTTTTACTACTTGTTATGTAATTTATAAAAACTGTCTTAGTGTTACAACAACTCACAGTATCTTAGGAACTTGATTAAGGTAAAAAATAATCAAATAATAACCTAGTGTCCTTAATTTATTAATTATCAAGATACTATAGTGTAAACTCTCTAGATATGAGTACCTATATATTGTTTGAGAAAATAATTAAATAATAAAAATATGTTCTCTCTAATTACTTAAACTTTTAGATGAGATGGACATACACACGATGTATGAAATCTATTTTTTCTATATTTATTAAGTAAGCCATTTTCTTCATTTTTAAAGATATTTATCATCCAAAAATTTTGCCCAACAACAAAAATATACTTATGTATTACCTACTGGAACCAATTTCAGAAGCTGTTCCAGCAATTGTCCAAGGGATATAATTATGTACTAGCAAATTTATTTTAATTTTGACAGCTATTGTGCCCACAATATTAATGGTAATTCCTTATTTATGAAAATCTTTTTGCACACATTGGTGTGTCTATTAATCAAATTAATGCCACAATTGACCAAGACTATCATTTGTGTAAAAATGAACTATATATCTTATTTCGTTAACTTATCCTGTTTCCCAATGATAATTATTTCATATTATTTGATCTATATTGATCTGATATATTGTTTTAAATATTTTATTTTAAAATATATTTTAATAAATTAATTTTACTAGTGATGCTTTTAAATTTCAAATCTGATCTTTACTATATTATATAATTATTTAATGATCAAATTGAATAGCACATCGGTCCAATTTTAAATGGACTGAATTAAGAGGATTAAAATAGACTAAATAAGTGAGTTACTGTTCAAACCTGAACAGTTTAAGCGGATCATAATTTTATGGACTGATTTTTTCATCTGTATCTATCACTACTGAAACTATAAATTCAATAATTCTAATTCAACCTTTATATTTATTTCAAAAAATTATTTGATATTTATAAATAATTTATCTCAAAATTATAAAACGATAAATCTAAATGGTCCCTTGCAAATAAGTGATGTCAATATATGCAGAGTTCTTGTACCTAAAAGCTGAAGTTAATGGGGACAAAATTACAAGTAAGGAAGTCTTACTTTTGAGGGGTCTTCATGTAAAAGCAATGTTACCTAACTTTTTGACATAATTCACCAATCTATATTTAATAATATTTTAATTGAAGGCATTCTTGGTTGAAGCTTTAGACTCTACACAAGGATTTTTTTTTTTTTTTTTTAAAAGAGAAATATGGTGCACAGTTACACACAAAAATAAGCTAATTTCATAAATATTGAAAAAAGGGTGACATGATAATTAGGGGTGTGCAAAAACCGATTTAACCAATAAACCGAACCGAAAAAAACACTATTGGTTTATTGATATTGGGTTATTGGGCTAACAGTTTTTAAACGGTTTTGCAAATTTTTTTATTGGGTTATTGGTTCGTTTTCCGGTTTTATAATTTTTGTTAATGGTTAAACCGATAACCCAATAAGACTATACTAAATTTACTAGTCTTATTGTTAATGGTTAAACGATTGTTACTTTCACACTTTTTGTTAATGGTTAAAAGATTGTTACTTTCACACTTTTTCCTTTGAATGTGTCTAGTGTCTAAACTTGCAAGAAAAATGATTGTTACTTTTATGATTATTACTTTCATGCCAAATGCTAGAAAAATCATATGGTTTATTTGAAAATTTTCTTATTGTGTATTTAATATAAATGAGTATTTTCTTATTGGTTAAACCGAAAACCGAATCGTTAAGTACCATAAACCGATTAACCAAAAACCGATAAGAAATATGTTATTGGTTTGGTTATCGGTTTGAAGTATTTACAAACCGAAAACCGATAAACCGAACCAATAACACCTAAAATCGAACCGAACCGACCGATGCGCACCCCTAATGATAATCAACAGAATATTGGGCGATCAGTCTACATCATGCAACATTTGAGACATTAGTCACGTCACTATGATATTTTGACTTGGTCAAAGCAATTTATAAGATAAAATAAAGAAAGATTATGCTACTAAACAAATATAAACTAGTTAATTATTTAACATAATTATAGTTTGAAGAAATTACTTTTCGCCTCTAATATATAATCATATTTACGTGGGTGACATTCAAATTTGTATAATTCTGTTTATAATTGTATAAATTCAAAATTTATATATGTTTACCCTAATTTGTACATAATTATCATATTAATACATTTGATTTATATAAGTTCTGAAAAAATCTTAAATATATAAACACAAAATCTGTATACACTTACATGTTCGTATATTGACCAGCAAAGTATGCAAACAAAAATATTCATAGCAAACGAAATCATAACTATGAAGTATAATTAAGATAAATTATAATTACAAATGCTTATTAAGTTTAATATCTTTGCGATTTATGAAATTTCCTTAAAAAAATAACATGTCTCATTTATTTCCACCTAATAAAAGTCTCACTTTAGATGATTAACATCTTAGGTCATTAAATATATTTCTTTATTTATCCATCACTAATTATTTTCACTATTAATTAGTGAATACAAATATTTCATCTTTTTATTCAAATAGTACTTTTATTTTATTAAATATTTTTTAATATTAAATTATTTTTATTTGAATTATATATGTTTTATTAGAAATAACTAAAATATACGCATTCAAATATTACATAACAAATAATTTTAATTATTCAATTGTCTAATCTAAATAACATTTTAATCATTAAGTACAAATTTAAATATCTTAATTTTAATATAAATAAATAGGACTTAAGAATATGTTTTTAAAAAATTATGCTATTGATAGGTTTGGAAGTCAAATTATATGAATTTTAATCAATATTTTAAGTTTTATTTTTTATTTTATTGATATGAAATTTTTTACAATTTACCCTACTTTTTGTATAATTTCTTACTAGTTAAATTTTAATTTAAAATATTAAAGTAGTCTTATTAAATTTAGCTTCAAAGATAAGTTATAATTACCTATTGAAAAATAAAATGTAACGAGTACTCTAAGATGGATGCAGTATATTTTTATGAAAATTGCCTTTAAATATCATTAATAACTAATAGCATACTGTAAATATTTACTTATATATTATTAGTTGTTAAAAGCTAGAGTCCATAATTGTTATGTTCATTAATTAATTAATAGTAATATATTGAGAAGAGCTTCTGATACTGAAACCGAAAAAAAGGAAAAACAGAAGAGCACCCACAATAAGTCGCTTATTTCAAAGTATTTTTCGTTTTAGTTGACCAAATTACTGCCTTTTAACGACATTTGCTCATTCTTTTAGTATTTTGTGTTAAGCTTTTAGATGTAAAAAGTCAAGTATTAGCTCGTTTTTTGACCTTTTTGACTTTTTTGTTATGCACTCCGTCTCAATTTATATAATATAATTTAAATTTTAAAAATCAAACAAGAAATTATTTGATCATAATTTATGCTCTTTAAGTATTTTAAATTGTTAATTCTTATGACTTATAATACTTTTATATAGTTTCTAAATCTGTAAATTATTTTTCAAAAACATTAAAAGTTGTATATCCGAATTCACTAGTTAAAATTAAAAAAAAATAACTCTCAAAATTCAAATTATATCATATAAATTAGGGGATAAAAGTATTTCTTTTATTTATTTGTATTATTTTTCTGGTGGGTGATTTTGCGAAAAGGAATTGAAAGACTGAAAAATCAGCATTGCTTGTATAGTTGTATTAAGTTTGTCAAAGACATAAATATTTAAGAAATTACTTAAATTATTAGATGAAATAATCATATATTTTAGTACAAATCAAAACAGGTAGACCCCTAGATTCGTGCAAGTTTCACCCCCCTTATTATAAAAAATATCGTGTAACTTAACCTATAAAAATAAATATAATTAAGTAATTAATTAAAAAATATGCTCTCACTATCAAATTAAACTTTAGATGAGTTGGTCACAAATTAAACTTGTACTAACAAGTTTTCAACTATATATAGGAGGGAATTGTACTCTTGTAGCTTTTATGGCAAATAATGTTTTTTTTTTTGTTTTTGTAAAAGCAGGAAACAACCATTATAGCTAGAATTGGATAGAGCTTAATAATTGAATAAAAAGGAACAGATTTCATAATTTGCTTTAAAAAAGCATTATAGCTAGGACACAGTAGTCTTCCAAGTATAGTCTTCCGTTGAAGGGGGTTGAGATGAATTCGGTCTCTTTTACCCACTTAACTCTGTGATTACTAATTGTGGTAAAATGATAAATATTTATCCATTTTTAATGTATATAGATTTTAGAATTCAATCTTGAGTATGAAAGTCGCCTTGAGTAGAGACTGCCTTATGGCCAGTATAGGACTTTCAGTGTATATATAATTTAATTGAATTCTAACACAAGTATCGAGTTGAAAGAGAGAACGAAACAGTAAAACAATTCAATAGAATTATTAGTCAATGAAATATATAGTATATCCTAGTTGCCTAAAAGGGTGAATCGTAATTGTCAGTCACAAGCACTGTGGTGTCTTCATCATTGGATTCTATAGAGAAAGAGTCGGATTTTATGCGTAAAATAGGAAGGAAATAGAAGGTCACAATGTATTAAAATATTTTCCAAGAAAATAAGATGTTAAGGGACAAACAGACTTTCATAGCTAAACAATAAAAATCTTATGGTAATCGTGTATTTAGCTACATGTTAACGATTGATTATAATAATATTTAATTAACTAGGAGCTTTTTAGCTACTTACAAATTAGCTGGGATTATCGATAAATTTCATAGCTGTTGAAGTGTGTGACCATCTCATCTAAAAATTTAAGCTATTAGAGAGATCACACTTTTATTATTTTATTGTATCCTCAACACGCCACTCACGTGCTGGCATGATTTTTTCCACGGATCAAACACCTGGAAATTCTTTTTGATATGAACTACGGTGAGATTCGATCTCAGAACCTCTACCTACTCTAATATCAGTGTGTAACCGTATCACACACCTCGCTAATTCCAAAACTTTTTAGTAGTGAAAGTAAACCTCATTACCCACCTTCGACTTGAGATCGGTTTTTAGTGGAAAATCTCAAAAGCTTAGTTCATTAACAACCTAATGTATTGTTGATAAGAGTTCGATTTCTGACCTTGTAAAGAAAAGATTAGAAGGTGACGTTGCACACCAGTTATACAACCCATGTCATTAAAAATATGCAAAACACGACGAGACGACTCTCTAAAAAAGAGTAGATGGGGTAATGTGAAGAAGCCAACCAAGCAGCTTTAAAGTTTTTGATTGCTTCGAAATGCCTTTGAACAATGTTCCTTTTTTCTTTCTTTTACTATGTATAATAATTATATTTATTGATATTAGATTTGCCCATCTCGTACGTTTTCTCTGTTCATTTATTTATTTATAATTATAAATCTAATAATATTCTATCGTATAGAGAATCATGTTGTAATGTTTTTATTTTATTTTAATTTTTTGCCTTTTTAACAAAGCAAAAGGATTCTCTTCCCATGCATGGATAAAAGAGAAAGCTTAAAAGAGACCAAACCGCCTTCTCCGGTGTAATGGTCGTAAGTCTATGGTTTTTGTGATTATTATTTTAGTTTCATACATATATATAAAAAAAAACTATATGATAAAAATAAGGGCTTTGGCAGAAAGCCATCAGAGGGATAGCTTGCACGCTTGAATGATGGTGTTGAAAGATTTTGCAGATTTTCTTGTATAATATTTTGACATATGGCTCTCAAAATTTTGACAAATGCAACATCATCTTTCCAGTCTTAAAAAGTTTTAAAGGCCTACCTAAAATCTTAGGGTTTGTAGATGTGTAAATTCTCACTTTAAAATTTATATAGCCAACTTCAACTTATTTAGGATTCAAAAATAGTTATTATTGTTATAGTCTTGTAACCACCAACTTGTAGTTTAAATGGTACAATTAGTTCAATTCCCGTTGTTCCCCTTCTATTTTTCTTTATCCGGATGAATTTGTCATGAGTAATTATAATACTACTATGAATTATGCAATCACTAAAACTTGATGGCTTTCTTTAAAGTAAGATTTTGTTGATGCTCAAAGGAAATTATTGTTCTATCTTTTTCGTATGAGAGCTAGGAAAAGAGGATCGATAGGGATAGAGTCGGAATTTTAACTTTATGAATTTTGTGTTTTATATGACAATTTCATACAAGTGATAATATCTGAGTTCCAAATCTAATACTCAAATATTTAAATTTTATTTAATAAAATTCTTAAACCGAAATATTATTTAAACAAAACTTTTGAATAATTCTGTTAAATTTATATTCAGATTTCTAGCTCGGTCCCGGAACAGAGGAAAGGAAAGGGAGTTTATAAAGAGAGATGAAATGCACATGATGAGTGCGTTATTCACGCCATTCCCCCATGCAGAGATAACACCATCATTGTTGTTTCTGCAAGTATTATTGTAGGGAATGAAAGTGGCCCTTTTATATATATTCTTTTCTTCACTTGGGACAAACCTACAATTTTTACTCCATTATTATTTATTTTATGTAATGTAATTTTGAACTCATTGCCAGTGTAGCTGGCCCTGCCTAAGCCTGCTCACACATCTTTCCATTAATATTTTCCTCCTTTAGCAACTCTATATATTCATAATATCCACCTTTTCCAATATTATTTCACTTACCTATACGTGGTACTTTAATTAACTTTTAAGTTTGGGATAGAAGTACATGTCACTACCCGATGGTAGTATAGAGGTTTTTTCCATCGTGAATTAACAAAAAAATTGTGTTATAAAACATAATTTTCCCACCCAGCCGGCCCAACGCCGATCAAGTCGGGACTTATCAAACTCGAGCTATAAAATGTTAGTTTTAACTTTTAACGAAAAATCTTAGTCAAATCTTATCGAATAAGGTTTAGGATAGGTCAGCCCCATGGGCTAAGCCTATATATTAACGTTTCTATATATTATCCATATTTTCAACCTTGTGGTTTATTAACACAATCGCTAGTTTCGTCAATCACATAAGTCATAATACGATCATTTGTAAAATGTATACACCATAAGACTTCATCATGTGTAATGTTATTAGCTCAGCCAAAACTATATGGTAAACAAGTTTGACCTCAATATTGATCCCCATTATTATTAATTAACCATAGGCTATAGAAAATTATTTTTTATCTCCGACGTACAACCAATATTTCCGCACTAATAATAACTCTTTCAAATATATATGTAATGATAGATAATCTATTTAAAATCATAACAATGTTCTCTAGAAAAACATGTTTAGTAGAGAACAGAGTAATATACTACACTGTTTTATTTCAAGTGTGATCTCTCTCTCTCTATATATATATATATAAAATTATGCTTTGCTCGTTACTTTTTACTTGTCATGTTTCGTTTTATCAAAGTCAATTTGACTTCTTTCTAAGCTAAATTAAAATAATTCATTACTTTAAATTTAAAATTTATATATTCTAAAAGTATAAGAAAAATAAGAAGTTACAATATTTCTCATATTAATATGATGAAAAAAATACATCTTAAAATATTAATAAAAGTTCATGCAATTTGATCTTTGATAAGTGAAATGTGACCAGTAAAAGAAACCGAAAGTGAATTATTTGTAAAAACCTACACCCATATCGGCAAACATCACTATTTTTGAACACAAACCACACCGGCCTAAAGAGCACACGGTGTATTGATTAATTAGTACAAAGTATAATTAAACATCACCAGAATCAAATGAATGTTCCACTGATAGGCAAGAAAAAATAATGGAGATTTAACTAATTTGTCACTTGTCAGATAGGACGTTATAATTATGTCAAATGTCCTGAGTATATATTTGTTAGTATTAAAATTAAATGTGGCAGGCTATGAGTGAATCATAATTATGGTCCGTGCCTATAAGAAATTCTAATTAATTACATACATAGCGCATAAACTAAACCAAAAAGAAGACCAAATAATTGTAGTGCTTACACTCATAGCAGTCGACCTCTAAAACCATATTAGTCTGTAGGAAATCATTAGTGCTATAATAAAAGTTTATCACACATAATTAACATCATTAGATTTTGGGATTATCATGTTAAATATTTGCCAATTATTTCCCCTGAGGCCATCATTGGATGTCATTTATAGGTGGTTGCCTCATTCAAATTTCAATAGCGGAACAAAGAATATTAGGTGATTATTTTTAATCTTAGATTTGGTCGTGAGAGGTTATAAATATTTCGTAAATTAGTTGAGGTGTGTAAACTTGTTCGAATATCACAATTATAAAAAATATATATATTTTGAATGACCTCTTGCATTATGGTTTATCACCAACCAACAGATGATACACCGAGAGTTGCTCTTAATTACAAGTTTATCGAAATTATTAATTAAATCCAAATATTAAAATCAATTATATTTCATTTGAACCTTGAAGAAGTTGATATATGTAGCTGTAAATATAGTGTTGAAGGAAATAATCTGAGCATCAATGAAGACAATTTTATGCATACATGAAGTAGATTGCACATATGATTGTTGTATACTTAGTTGATGCATATTTTTATAATTTGATTCAAAATATACATTGATTGTGACAGAGTAACTTCAATATGTATATATAAAGATTACCGTATTTATATACATTTATGGGGAAATTACGCGGATAAACAAACATATACTAGTTAATTAACTAACATAGCTTTAGTTCCATTAATTACCACTCACAACTTAATTTTTGCTATAATTACGTCGCCTCTCTCCTCTCTTCCTCTCTCTCGCCTCTCTACTCTTTTATACATATACAAATACAAATACAAATTATACATATATAGACACAATTATATGACAAATATACAAATACACCAACATGAATTGTGGTGCAGTGGTGGCATTGGTCCATCCTTAACCAGAGGTCTCGACTTCGAGCCCTGGTATGGAGAAAATTCTGTTGAGAGCGCCATCCCTGAATGGGCCCTGCGAAGCACGATCCAGATTTAGTCGGGGCTTCAATGCGGGCTCCGGACACTGGGTAGACAACCAAAAAAAAGTATACAAATAAAATTAGCCTCTCTCCACTCTCTGCCCTCTCCCAATCTTGCTTGCCTCTCTCCTCCCTCTCCCAATCTCACTTGCCAGATATACAAATACATATGTATACCAATTACATATATATATACAATTATCTGACAGATATACATATACATTTACAATTCGCCTCTCTCGTCTGTCTCTCTCCTCCCTCTCCCAATCTCGCTCGCCTCTCTCCTTCCTCTAACATGTAGCTACGAATCGCAATTAGCAAACTATAGCTATGGATCATAATTAAATTTATTTTATTGGCTATTTGTGAAGTTTCCTCTACATTTATTAATATACATAATGTGAAAAGAGGTGTATACAGAAAAGTTACTGTGTTTATATACATTTATTTATTAGGATATATATAAAGTCAATTGCATTGCTATTGTATATATTTATTTAGGCGGTGTATACAATTATAAGTATTGACGTATACGTCAAAATGATATTACCTATTCATTCAAAAAAGAAATCTGGTCATTCCTTTGATCGGGATGTGTTTCTCTGCGATTTCAGTTGAAGAACAAATCTGGAAAAAAAAAATATATAGTTGCAAGCTGCGCGCTTTGGTCTGAGGAGTTTATTGGCACATGGCATTTTGGGTTGTTAATATTGTTACGGGTTAGTTAGAATTGTGGTTAATTGTCCAGCTGTAAAAGTAGTTAGTTAGGAAATTAGTTCAACATTTTTTCCTTTATACACATAACGCTAGCTTCCTTTTCAGATCAATACAATTTACATTTCCAAATGTCCTCTTCTGTATTTCTCTCTAGAATATAAATCTCCATTGATGAACAGCTTGAGCTAAGTTGATAGTTCACATTTTCACACGAATTTCTTGATCAGAATTTGTTGGAGAATGCTGTTTGAAGCTAAAAAGCATGGTTAACCCATTGATTTAAGGATGATATATAGCCCGAACAAGAAGCAAAAACTTCATAATCAGTTATTGTTGAATCTTGGTTCTTTCGAAGTTTGAAAACCACATTTTAACAAATAAGCTACATTTCGAGTGAATAATGCTGCAAAAGATCAGGTATGCTTTGAGGAGCCTAAATGTGAAATTTAGGTGTTTTGAATATTGGATTTGGTTCTTGGATCTCAGGAATAAGACGAAGTTTTTGTATAATAGTGTATAATAATAATAACTATGGTTATATAAAACCATCTTATAATTTTGAACAATATTTGTATATTTGGGTGTATGATATTGTATATAGAGTTTGTAAACATTGTTGTAAAAATAAAATGAGAGTTTTGTATAATGCTATATATCGAGTGTATAATGTTGTATACTAAGTTTTTAAACACTTGGGTAAGAAAATAGTGAATTATGCGATTGAAAACATAAAAACTTAAATACGTAGATATAATGTAGTGTTGTGGGTTGTACCAATTATTCCTAATTTCTTTTCATATAACTAAGGTAATTTTTGATGGATAAAAGTTATGCTACTAATAATTGTACTAGTAGAAGATGCTTTGTATCACTTGAATAACCAAAGGAAGATGATGTAGTAGGAAATCAGATGACGAAAATGGAAATTGGAAAGAGGACAGAAATTCCAAAGACAAGTAAACCATAGAGTATATATATTATCCTGACAAGGTCTTATCTATGGACCCTGTGACTACGTTGATCATCACATGACGGCACCCTCATCTTCGATAAATTTTTATCTTCATCAGGTGTTTACATGATCTGGAGTGCGAACGAATCTTTCGAGGAGGAGTTTGATGGATTGGAAGAGCCCGGAAGAGGAAGTGACTGCCCTCCTCCCGAACCAACACTTAAAACAACAAAAAAGAAAAAAACTACCAGTAAATAAACACCAAAGTGAGATAGAAAATTGGTGCGTAAACAACACCCAACTAACGAGATGGAAAATCGAATATATATATATATGATAAAGACAAGTCGAAAGCCATATTTTTTATTCAAACGAAAATAATCTCTACGAACGATAAAGGTCAGGCTCAAAAGAAGGATTGCAAAAAGTACGATAGTTCTACCCGCGGTCATTATAGTGGTTCCTTCTTTTCTTTTTTCGATGATTTAAGGGTGACAACTCTTTTCACCAAGGAATTGGGGATTAGAGCTATGAGCTATAACACATACGCAAGAAGGAAGAATGCCTTAATGGGCGGATACGCTAAGGAAGGGGAGTCACTTGCTTGTTTGATGTGTTTGGAACCGAGTTATTTAAAGCTACTCTTTCTTGAAGAAAGAGAACCTGGGCCTCAAGAAAGAGAACCTGGGCCCAGGTCTTGGTGTATTTTGACATAATTCTCGATACGCTATCTAAACTAGGAAAGTCAGTAAGAAAAGATGGGACAAAGAAAGTTCTTCTTCGGATAGCTGGGTCCATCAACCTCTTTCTTTCACGGGATTGATACACTTGTGACTTGACATGCCATGCATCTGTTGATTTAAGACGTATTTATTGTTCTTGGCTTTGATTTTCTTATGTTGTGATATCTTTTCGAAATTTCTAGGGAGAACCCACTTACCTACTTGTGGAGAATGACATTGCAACACTAGCAACTTACCTACGGTACGGTATCAATGCTGTATGCACTCATCTAAGTTGTGTGGTGCCATGAAATACATCAATCGATATAGTGTTGTGGATGAAACTACTTTTCTCTTAATTCGAAATCTCGATGGTGATGTGGATGAAATTGCTTTTCTCTTAATTCGAAGTCTCGAGTTTGAATATTGGGTACGAAAATATTCTTGATAGGATACTTCCCTTTGAATTGGGCTCTACGCGGCACAAATTCAAAATAATCAGATTCCAATATAGATACTCAAACGAGAAAAAAAAAAACTAGTGAAAGAGCATCGTTACTTCCGTTAGCTAGTTTCCAAATTTTTGTCTTAATCTGCATGTACAATGCCACAAGGCCTATTGCTCCGAAGACCAACAACGCGTGGCAAAGAAAAACTTCATCAAAAACACAAAAAATAAAGCCCCATTTCATCCAACAGCCAAGTTAATGGCTCTAATTACTTCTTCTCCTTCTCCCTCAATCTCCACTAGCATTTTGACTAATAATAATATTACTATTGAAATTGATTACAAAAAAGGTGTAAAGTACTTAGTTGACAATTCAAAGGACATGAAAATGTTGCCTTCCCAGTTTGTTTTGCCAATTCCAGAAGGTGAGAGGCCATCATTGGCCATTGATGGTTCGATTCCAGATATAGATATGAGTGGCCTCAATGGAGCTGATGAGCAAAGACTATCAACTATACATGCCATTAGTTCTGCATGTGCTCAATGGGGATTCTTTAGGGTAACTTAACTTTACCAACTCTCTCTCTCTCTTTTATATTTTCAATTTTAAGCTAAATTTACTTGTGGATTAATATTGAATGGAGGATAGTCTAAGCTCATATAAGGAGATCGAACAATCATCCACAGCCAATGTGGGAGAATAAACATCCATGTATCTCAGAACTGTACATCAGAAGCATGGACAATATAACATATAGCAATTAGGATGGACCTGACTTTAATACTATGATTAAAAAAAAAATGAATCTTGGGTCCAAACACGTATATGAAATGATATAGTGCAAACTGCAAAATCTTTACGTTGGGATGCTACGTATTTATATATGATTAAAATTATTTAATCAAATCTTTTTAAAAGATAAATATTTATTAGTTGCAAATTCTACAGGTGACTAATCATGGTATAAAGACCTCTATCATGGATGAAATGCTTAAAGTCATAGAAGAGTTTTTCAATCTTCCATTAGAAGAGAAAATGAGATATTGTTCAGAAAATGTGATGGATCCAGTTAGATATGGAACAAGCTTGAACACTACCAGAAAGCATGCCCTTCATTGGAGGGACTTTTTGAGGCACTATGGTGGTCTTGTTTCACATACCTATCACCTTTGGCCAGATAATCCTCCTACCTACAAGTAAGTAATTATCATCATACCTTATAATTTTCCTAGCAGTTGATGGTTTTAAAATGGCTAAGCCTACATTACATGCAATACTATCGGAAAATTATATATAAAAGATTATTGAGCCATGCTGAGTCTCCATAGTAATTATATATGACATATCTTTAGCTAATTTAGCTTTTAATACAGGATGATTCAAGTCAGGTTTTTTAGTTATTGGAATAAGTGAATTCTTACAATCAATTTTGTTACATGTATATGCATGTGTGAAGGCACATTACAAAGGAGTACTTAAAGGAAGTTTGGCAACTTAGGGTAAAAATATTTATTGCAATATCAGAAGGATTAGGGCTTGATCCAGATTACATAGAGAGTTCACTTGGAGTTGAAGGGACTCAAATAATAGCTGCAAATTATTATCCAGCATGTCCTGAGCCTAACAAGACATTGGGACTTGCTCCACATTCAGATCATGGTGGTCTCACTATTTTAATGGACAATGGTATTCCTGGCTTGCAAATTAAACACAATCAAACATGGTACTCTGTCCCCCATGTCCCTGGCACTTTTGTTGTCAATCTAGGAGATTATTTGGAGGTTAGTGTCATTATTTTTGCTTTCAATTTAACTTATATACTTTGACAGTGAGTATCAAATAATTACCGTACTTTCAAATAAAAAGATTGGCTAAGACAGTTTAAAACACACTACGTTCCAGTTCTTTACTTTCTTCTTATAATTTATTTAATTAAAAACTGATTTTATAAAAGTTTTTGACAATTCTTCTATGGGCCAGTTGGGTCATATAATTCGCATAAATCAACCCAAACTTTTATAAATTGAATTGAATTGATCAAAAGAGATTGAATTAAAAAACTGATACGTTACTGATCCTCTCAAATTTAAACATACTGCGTGAATTATATTCTCAGGTATTGAGCAATGGGAAATACAAGAGCGTAGAGCATCGAGCAGTAGTCAATGCGGAGGCGGCTAGGATCTCTATAGCAGTGGGTCATGGCCCAAAAATGGACGCAATAGTTCAACCTGCAAGCCCACTTATCAAAGAAAAGAGTGAAAGCAATTATCGGCCCATTGTTTACAAGGACTATATTAGAGACCAACAAAGCACTATTAAGAGAGGGAAAAGTGCCTTGCATGAGATAATGAACAACAATATATAGACCATTAATTTTGAGGATACGTCAATGCTTGTAGAGAGATAATAATGTCGGTAAAATTTTTAGCCGTTTTTGTTAATGTGCATATTTATTGCCGCTAAAAGCTGTTTTTGTTGTAGTGATTGAGAAGGCTAGGCTTGTGCCTTAGCTTCTTGGTTTGCCAAAGTACATCCTACCCACATGCATTCCACTAAATGCTACTATCGTCTTGTGTATTTAGCAGTGCTCATCTTCAAGCTTAAGTTATCAATATTAACATCTGCATCCTCTTCCCATTGGTGAGATTTAATCAAATTGAACTAAAAAATTCAGTAATTTCAGGAAATAGAGGTTGTTTATTGATGCTAATTCCAAACGCTGAAATTACAATCGAAAGAAAATGATTGAAATGTCAAATTGAAAGGTATCAGGTATACTTGTTGGCAATGCTGAGAAGAGTAGTATAAAGCTGTTGGGGCTTAGACATCATGGTCGCGTGGTCAGACCCCTCGATCACTTCCATTTCATCTGGTGGATTCTTTTCAATCATCAATTTGAAAAATTCCTTCTTCAGAGCTTCATTTTCAGCAGCAACAATGAACACTCGCTTAACTAATCCATATCTTTTGCTTGAAAGTACTATCTCCTTAGAAACATCTTCCGCACTGTATAAATAAAATGGCCTTACTAGTGTAGTGGCCAGCACCAAATCCTAGGGAAAACCCCAATTTAAATCAGTTCCAAATTGGTTATAAATTTCAATGACAGTACTATTATGATTTGCTTACCTCAATTGGGCTCAAATGGTAAGCATTAGTTTCCAAGAACTTGGGACCTAGGATGAAGGTGGTAGGAGGATTCTCAGGTCCATTGTGGTATGTAACCCGATTATCAAGTTCACGTATTATTGCATTGATTGTCTATATATAATGAAGTATCTATAAATTTAGTTTCAAATATGTAAAAAGTTTAAACAAACAGTACAGATTAAAGTTGAGAATATGGAAAATCGTTAATTCGTACCTCAGTGTAGACGGTGGATGCACTGATATTTGGACCAGGCATTACACCACTAAGAAATACAGCAACAGAAATCTTTTCAGGGAAGGTTTCCATGGCTTTAGAAATGGCGAGTCCACCAACGCTATGGCCTACAAGAACTATTTTTTCATCAGTAGGAAGTGAAGTCATGAACTCCATTAGCGGACTCAAGTAATCAGAAAAATTTGGGATTTCGAGGGCCTGTTTCGGGTTGATTCCTGAACCACCCAAGTCAAGAGCTGTGACATTATGTCCTGAACATCTTATCAATGCAACAATCTTGTACCAGGACCAGGCTCCATGCCCTAGCGTATGAACAAGCACAAAGTGCTTCTTAGCTTTAGACTCGCTTTTCTCCATATCTTTTTGTTCGCCGGATCTACGGGTATATAATAACAACAATAATTATTGAGTCGTGTTACACAGTCTTAAGAAACTATTTCAACTATGTGAAATGTTTTCTCGGGACTAAACAAGTCTTCTCTACAATAGCAACACGGACAACAAAATATAATTACTACAAGACAGGAAGACAAACTATTTGGCTGCTGAGTAAAATTCTTTGAGAATTCTTCTCTTCCTAATACAATAGCAAATACTGAATTTTTTGAAGTGGAAAAGGAAAACATTTGTGAGATTCGATCTCAGAACACGTGGAAATTATTTTTGATATGAATTATGGTGAGATTCGATATCAGAACCTCTACCTACTCTAATATCAATGTGTAACTGTATCACTCACTTCACTAATTCCATAACTTTTTAGTAGTGAGAATAAACCTCACTACCCACCTTCAACTTGAGATCGGTTTTTAGTGGAAAATCTCAATAGCTTAGTTCATTGACAACGTAATGTATTGTTGATACGAGTTCGGACCTTATAAAAAAAGATTAGAAGGTCACGTTGCACACTAGTTATACAAACCATGACATTAAAAATATGCAAAACACGACGAGACGACTCTCTAAAAAAGAGTAGATGGGGTAATGTGAAGAAGCCAACCAAGTAGCTTTAAAGTTTTTGATTGCTTCGAAATGCCTTTGAACAATGTTCCTTTTTTTTTTCTTTCTTTTACTATGTATAATAATAATATTTATTGATATTAGATTGCCCATCTCGTACGTTTTCTCTGTTCATTTATTCATTTATAATTATAAATCTAATCATATTCTATCGTATGGAGAATCATGTTGTATTGTTTTAATTTTATTTTAATTTTTGCCATTTTAACAAAGCAAAAGGATTCTCTTCCCATGCATGGATAAAAGAGAAAGCTTATTACTATAACCTTATAACTCCTATAACCTTCGACTCTTCATTTCATTCATTACTCTACCTTATTATACCTTATAATTTATGTAATATTTGTTTCATTTATTTATTCAATTATCACCCCGTTATCTTTTTATTCATTACAAAAAAGAATTCCTCACCTATAAGTAGAGATGAAAAGTGTTATATTGTGGATGAGCTATAAAAGTCACATATGGATTATTATTAAACGTGTACGTGAAGCCCGACAAATTGAAATGATGATATATCATAATTATGTCTTTATAATATTGATGACTAATTGACTACCAATTCACTGTGGTCGAAAAGCAAAAAAATGGACAAAATTAATCATTACAACTTTCAAGACCGTTCATCATGTGATTCAATTCCATATGAATGAT
Organism: Solanum stenotomum; assembly: GCF_019186545.1. Classification (NCBI taxonomy): domain Eukaryota; kingdom Viridiplantae; phylum Streptophyta; class Magnoliopsida; order Solanales; family Solanaceae; genus Solanum; species Solanum stenotomum. The sequence continues at coordinate 6,415,711 of NC_064290.1, read as the reverse complement.
CATTCGATAACACCCCACTACTAGAAAGACTTAGAATTAGAAAGAAACTATTTTTGGAAATAATCAAATTTGAAAAGTTTGACTAAGTTATTTATGAGTTTTGGGTCAACTTCAAATGATCATAACTCCTAGATCAAAATGAGTTAGGTGTTCTACAAGATACCGTAGGAAAGATCTTTGAATTATCTTTCCAACACCACCGAGTTTGCTCAGTTTCGAGTTCGTATGAGGGAGATATGTCCATTTGAAGTTGGGCTGTCTAAATAAGGAAAGTCAAAACCGAATTTTAGAAGGGTATTATGGTCTTTTCATTACCCAATTAATTAAGTTGGGGTCTAAACTGATTGGATTCAGTTTACGCTTTTTCAAAATAAGTTAGGGTTTTGAGAGGAGAAAAGAAGAGGAGAAGAAGCAAGGAATCGTCAAGTTCTTGAAGCTAGACTTATGGATTTCGCCAAGAGTTAATCCCTACGAGGTATGTGAGATCACAAAGCTTTCGGCTAGTTCACCCACGCGCCAATCATGATTTTATTCAGCGAAATTGTGTTCTTGCAAGTATAGAAATTGAGTTCTTGATGGATTTGTTTGAAGTTTCTATTGGATTCTTGATTGTTGAAGTTGTTGAGAAGTTCTTGATTTAAATTTATGAAATTAAATGTCGTTTTAAGTAGATTCTTGCATATTTTGGTTATGTAGTCGAATCTAAGTGTTTGGGGAAAGAACCAATTGAATCTAGAGGGTTTAAAATTGAAAAACGAGCAAGAAAAATCAAGGATTTTCTGGGAAGGGGTCTGGGGCGCCGCGCCAGCCAGAGCGCCCCACTTGGGGTTCTGTAGTTTGGGCTCCGAGGCACCGCGCCAACCAGTGCGCCCCAACCCAGGTTCTTAAGTTTAAGCTCTGGCTCCCCGCGCCACTCAGAACGCTAGGGACGCCAGGTTCTCCACCCTTTCCCACCTCTTTCCGTTTGAGTTCCCTTGCAACGTACCTATGTTTTCTAGTTGATTTCTACACTCTAAGGTATGTCTAAACATCATGAAATCCTCCATAAACATCAGATCATGAACCTTGAATCCATAATTCAATTCAAGGAAAGTTAAGAGTCAAGTCAAGAGAAGTTCATAGAATTTTCCAAAAGTCTTTTACAAATGTTTTAACTTTGTTTTAAGACTTGAGTTTTGAGTTGAGTAAAGAGTAAATTAAAGATTGAATTTCTTCGAAAAAAAGTATATGGGGACTATGTATTCCCAAAGAGTAAAATGTTTTCACATTTAAACAATAAATGAAACTTTGATTTCTAAAAGAGCCTTTAAGCTAGTTTTTCAGTAAAGAGTAAATGCTTTCACAATTAAGCAAAAGAGGAAACTTTGTTTTCCAAGATAGTCTTTGATCTAAGTTTTGAGCAATTATCTCAAACCACAGAAATAAGTTATATTTTTAAACATAAGAGCTAGTATTATATTTTGGGAGTAGTATTGAGCACCGACATGGGGGAAAGTTCAAACAACTCTCAGCCCCCATAAACCATGTAGTCATCTTGGGTAGAAAAGAGTCATATATACTTTTTAGATGATTCCTTGGTGCTTTTTAGCATAGACTAGTGGATCCACTTAGTAGTCAGGTTCTATACCCTCGGCAAGGTATAGGACGGCCCTGGCAGCGTGAGGCAAAACGGTATAACATCACAATAGCTCTTAAGTGATAGTTATCGGTTAGAAAACTCCCACAAAAGTATTTTATATTGAGAATCACTGGTAGATATTATATTGTTCAGATGCAAAAAGCATGTTTGCCATACCGATATATATGGAAGTCCAGCTGTTGTCAAATTCCAAATGTCAAACTCAAATAGTAACTTTTTGTGGCATGATCAAAGGAGATTTTAGGAACTTTTTATGGCATGATCAAAGGAGATTTTAGGAGTCTGTGGACATCCATTTACATCATTTCTTTGACAAGCTCCCGACTTTTTAATTAAAAAAGAAGGGAAAAGAATTTGATATATTCTTTAATTTTATTATTTAGAGAGTATATATTTATCGTTATGAAAGAGTCTCATATCTGTTATACAAGTGATTCACATATACTTTTTTTCTCTAATGGAAAAAATTGGTTTTAATTTATCTTTTCAATTTTTTAAATATATTCTTTTTGAAAAAAATATAGTCCATATGGGGTATATTTGATCCTCCTCACACATATATTTTAATTTTTTTACTTTTTTGTTTCAACGACTAATTTAAATTTATTATTTTGGTGGTCAGATTTATTTATGTTTCACTAATTTTCTTGTAAATTTTAATTATAAATGCCCCATTTTTTTATTTTTACAAATACAAAAACTAAATTACAATATAGCTGCAAAAAAAAAAAGTTTTAAATTTTTTCTTTACACTAAAGAATGAAAGAAAAAAAGAATAAGAAACTCGAATAATGAAAATCAAAGAATTCAAAAAATAATTTTTGTATGAAAATGATTAAAATATACCTTGAACTTTGCTAGAAGGATCATATATATACCCCTACATGTTTTTTTAAAAAAATTAAAGTAAAAGAGATAAATTTAAAACTATTTTTTTCACTTCGTTAGATGAAGGGTATATGTGACCTCCTTTTGTAATGGTTAGGGTCAGAGGCGTATTTAGGATTTTGCGATGATGGGTGCACTATTATAAAAAGGTTGATCTATGATATAAATTTGATCAGTTTGACATTTAGGTTTTTACCACTGAAAATCGTTAAAATTTTAAAATTATAGGTCTAAACTTAATTCTTATATATATATATATATATATATATATATATATATATATATATACATACATACCGATTACCACTTAGAAAAGTGTTATCTAATTTTAGAAAGAAAAATAAAACAAGATAAATATAAAATTCAAATTTCTAGCCTTGCGGAGAGAAGTGCACCTAGTCATAATCGCATTATGTGATACTTCAAGTATGGGTTCACACATCTATATTCAATATTTTTTAAAAAAATATAACACTACTATATATGATCACGGGAGGGAACCATGGGTTCACGTGAACCCGGTGAACCCCCCCCCCTCCTCAGATACACCTCTAGTTAGGGTCAGGGGCGGCTCTAATAAATTGGTGGCCTAAAGTAAAATCCGAATGGAGGCCTTAAATTCGAATATATATATTTTATGAAGTTTATTATAGCCAATTATTTAATCTTTCTTAAGACATAGTACTCATAATTTGTCAAACTTCTATTACTTCCTTGCTCTTTTATGAAAAAATTATATTTTCTACAAATTATACGCGATATTTAAAAAAATATATATGTATAACCTATTGTATTTTTAAAAAATGAGGTCCCTCAAATTTTGGGGCCTGAGGCAGTTGCTTTTTTTTCAAAGTTGTAGAGCCGCCACTGGTTAGGATATATAGTTATTTGTATAACGGTAAGAATATATATGAGCCACTTTTATAACGAGAGGTATACCAACTCATAAAGTTAAAGGGTATATCGAAAGATGCAAAAAGCATGTTTGCCCTTTGATCATTCTTTCCTCCATACAGATACTTGTGTATAATAGTAGTAATATAATACTCTTAAGTAATAAACAGAAACTAGGTCTATTCTTTGAAAACTGCTCCAATGGCAAATACACTTCAACTCAACCACTGCAACCAAGGTATTTTGATGAGCATGTACAATGCCACATTAATGCCTATTGCAACTTGGTCAAAAACACACAGAAAAACAGCCCCCATCTCTTCCAACAGCCCAGTAATGGCTCTAAATAATAGCAGCTATAATAAGAGTATTGATTACAAAAAAGGTGTAAAGTACCTAGTTGACAATTCAAAGAACATGAAAGTGCTGCCTTCCCAGTTTGTTTTGCCAATTCCAGAAGGTGAAAGGCCATCATTGGCCATTGATGGTTCCATTCCAGTTATAGATTTGAGTGGCCTCAATGGACCTGTTGAACAAAGACTATCAACTATACATGCCATTAGTTCTGCATGTGCTCTATGGGGATTCTTTAGGGTAACTTTAACTTTCCCAACTCTTTCTTGCATTATATTTTCAGTTTTAAGTTAAGTGTACTTGTCCCCATTAGATAAAATCAATTAATGGTCACTCAACTTTATTTTATAACTCAAAAGTTGTTTAATGAGTTGTGTGTTTGGCATAAAGAAAAACATTTTTTAAAAATATTTTTCATGTTTGATTAGCTTAAATATTTTGAAAAATGTTTTACAAATCAACTTATTTTTCTCCAATTTATGAAAAATGCTAAATATTTTTCAAAACTCTTTTTCAACCACACCTCAACTTTCCACCCTAACTCACCGATTCCCACTACTAATTCGAGATCCGATTCCTGATTCTCGATTTGGAATCTGACTCATGACTTCGACTTGAGACACAACTTGCGAGTACCTAGTTGGATGAGGTTTGGATCCCGGTTTGAGTATGAGGAAATTTCATAATTGGCAAAGAGATTAAACTTAATAAGTCTCTTTAATTACAGTTTGTTTAGTTACGCTCTATAACTATAGTTTCACTTGCTATGAGTATTATTTAAAAAATTTGCTTTTCAATATACAAATTTTGTATTTATGCATTTAGAATTTTCTCAAAACTTATACAAATCAAATGTATCAACAAGATACAAGCTTAGGGTAAACATATACAAATTCTAAATTTATACAATTAGAAAAATTCTAAATTTATACAATTAGGAAAATTCTAGATTTATATAGTTAGGAACAAAATTATACAAATTCTGGACTTTTACGATTATGAGCAGAATTACACAAATTGTGGACGTGGACCATGTAATTATGATCTTAAGTCAATGGTGAATGGTAATTTAATTAAAGTGTTACTGTGTTAACTAATTAACTAGTATATGTTTGCTTATCCGCGCAATTTTCCCTTTGAGTATCAGATTTCGGGTCAAGATTCAAGGTCGGATCCCAAATCCGATGTCAGGGTTGGATCACTAGTCAAGTGTCAAGGTGGGGTTCTGAGTTGGGTGTTGGAGTTGGAGTCGAGTTTTAGGTTGAGAGTCGAGGTCGAATCTGATTCAGAAGTCGGATTTCTGGTCGAAAGTCGAGGTTGGATCTCGATTCGAAAATCAGATCTTGGGTCGAGAGTGTGGTCGGACCACAAAGTAAATTAAGTACTTTTAACCCTCACATCCTAACCATAGACTTTTGTTTACAAGTTACTTTCTTACGGTCATAAATATATATTTTGATTTATTGTGCATGAAAGTAATAAATGTGTACTTATTACTCTTTTTGTTTTAATTTATGTGTTCCATTTAAATTGTGAGAGAGTCAAATCAAATTTGTCTTGACCATATACTTTTCGTATGCCTTTTAATATTTATTTATTTTTTAAAAAAATAAAGATTTTGTGTTCAAATCATTTTTGACAAATAAAGAGTTAGAATATCCACAGGTGACTAATCATGGTATAAAAGTCTCCCTCATGGATGGAATGCTTAAAGTCATGGAAGATTTTTTCAATCTTCCATTAGAAGAGAAAATGAGATACGGTTCAGATGATGTGATGGATCCAGTTAGATATGGAACAAGTTTGACCACTACCAGAAAGCATGCCCTTCATTGGAGGGACTTTCTCAGGCACTATGGTGGTCTAATTCCACATACCTATCACCTTTGGCCAGATAATCCTCCTACCTACAGGTAATTATCATCGTATCCAATTACGTTTGAATATAATATATCTAAAACAAATTATACACAATTTAACTCGCATGTATCTAAGATACATGTATATAAATCGTCAGATACATGAATCTAGCGAATAAAATGTGATACAAATGTTAATTTGATAAACTAATGTGTCAGGACATAATTACAATCTAAACTAGTGGAATATGTGTTATCTGAACAAAAATATATTAGAAAAGATCATTGGGCCAGGTAGGCTCTCCAATCTCCATAATAATTATAACTCATATCTTTAGCTAATTTAGCTCTTATACACAATTATTCAAGTCGGGTTATTTTATTATTAAGATAGGTGAATTCTTATAAATCTATCTCCTGAGAGAGCAGAACATGATAATTTTTAATCATCTAGTTCAAGCAAAAATAAAAGGAACCAAAATGCTTTTATATGGTACATATATTTACACCTACATACATATATGATTATTTTTTTTCAAAAAAAGTTCAAATAAATAATGAATTTTATAGGTTTATTCAACTCATTGTACTCCTTGGCAACACAAGTTGAAAGTTACTTTTATTCTATCACACCCTTCTATAATTGATGGGATGTGTTCCTTGATTACAATATTTTGAATTTTTATATATGTTTCACTATTAAAATCCTTATATATAGGTATACTTTATTTCAAAATGTCCCACTTCACCTATTCCAACGAAAATCTGGCTTTAATATCAATTTTGTAGGAAATATAGAAGGAAAATATTTTTCTTCAAAGAATGCTCAAGTTGTATTAGGCTACTTAAGATCACTTGAGATTATTATAATCATTAGCTACATTTTTATTTATACTATTCAAAATATCAATCAAAGATCTTGCACAAATAACTAGATATATGTATCATAATTTACTAGATACATATATTACAAAATTTTAAAATACTCCTTAATAAACTATGAGATAATGTTGAAAGACTAAACATTGGATAATATCCTTGTGAATGCATTAATTCCAAAATAGTTACTATGTATACATTATTTCAAAATGTCCCACTTCACATTCGAAGAGATCATAGTGGTAGGCTTTTTTTTAATTCCTCTTGCCTCATGGTCGAAGGTGGAGATTAGTAATTACCACCTGAGTAACTCCTCTTATCGTAAAGGTTCTAATCAATTTGTACATGTATATGTGTAAAGGGACGTTGCAAAAGAGTACTTAAAGGAAGTTTGGCAACTTGCGGTAATAATATTTAGTGCAATATCAGAAGGATTAGGGCTTGATCCAGATTACATAGAGAGTTCACTTGGAAATGAAGGAACTCAATTAATAATTTCAAATTATTATCCTGCATGTCCTGAGCCAGACAAGACATTGGGACTTGCTCCACATTCAGATCATGGTGGTCTCACTATTGTGATGGACAATGGCATTCCTGGCTTGCAAATTAAACGCAATCAAACATGGTACTCTGTCCCCAGTATACCTGGCACTTTTGTTGTCAATCTAGGAGATTTTTTGGAGGTTAGTGTCATTATTTTTGCTTTCAATTTAACGTAGATACTTTGATCGTGAGTGTCAAATAATTACAATACTTTCAAATAAAAGGATTGGCTAGGACAGTTTAAAATACGAGAAATTACACCCAATGAACTTAGAAATGAATAATTTTGAGCTCTTGACCCGCTCGTCTGACTGACAAGTAGGGTCAAAAGTTCAACATCACTCATCTCAAAAGTCATTTTGGTAAATATCAAAAGGTTAGTTGAACTAGATGAGCCGAGTCAAAATGACTAAATGAGTTATTATAACTCAACCTATCCACTTTTACTAAGTTCCAATTTCTTTACTTTTTTCTTATAATTTATTTAATTAAGAACTGGTCTTTTTTCTTCTTTCTTTTGCCTATACATAGTATATATATCATATATTTTGACAATGTTTCTATGGGTCAGTTAGGTCATATAGCTAGCATAAATCAGCCCAACTTTCTATAAATTGAATTGAGTCGGTAAAAATAGATTGAATTAATAAATCAATACGTTATTGATCCTATCAAATTTAGACAAATTGAGTGAATCATATTCTCAGGTATTGAGTAATGGAAAGTACAAGAGCGTAGAGCATCGAGCAATAGTAAGTGCGGAGGCGGTTCGGATCTCTATAGCAGTGGGTCATGGCCCAGAAATGGACGCAATAGTTCAGCCTGCAAGCCCACTTATTAAAGAAAAGAGTGAAAGCAATTATCGGCCCATTGTTTACAAGGACTATATTAGAGCCCAACAAAGCACTATTAAGAGAGGGAAAAGTGCCTTGGATGAGATAATGAACAACTAAATTTGAAGTTACGTCAATCCTCGTACATGATCATGTTTCTAATAAGCAAGTTAACTAAAGTGTGATGTGTGCTTGCATGGTGTCGTTTGGTTTGAATTCAAGTTATGATAAGATAAGTATGCTAAAATTATTTATATATCGTCTTTACTAAAAATATATGGTGCTTAATATTTGTCATTTCAGAAAATCAATGCATGAATGAAATTTTTCTTTCTATATTTACCCTTGTGAGTTAGTATTGGCTTTGAAAGTGTGAATTTGACCAACATATAAAAACTAAATGATTAATTCATGTTCATTGGTAAATTTAATTAATAAAAAATCAATTAATTTATGGTCATTTATTGAAAAATTTACTTTAAAAATACTAAATAAGGGTACAATGGTAAACTCGCATAGTTTCTTAAGAAGCGTACAAGAGCATAGAGCATCGAGCAGTAGTCAATGCGAATTTAATATTTGGAGATTAAACTTATATTTGAACATGTATTCCATTAGAAAAAACGTCAAACTAATAAAATTTTGAAACTTGAAAAACTCAAAATTTAATATTTAAAAATTATATTAAAAAAATACTATATTTCACAATAATTAAAAAATATTTAAAAATTATAATAAAAAATAAATTAATTTGAATCTCAAAATTTAGAAAATGCTACATAAATTTATGAATAGGGCATGAAATTTTATGTTTTCTCTAAATAAATTTTATATATTTTAAAAATCAAATAAAAAATATTGTAGGCACCAATAAAATTTGAAAGAAGCTTACATAAATTAAAACGAGGGAATACCATATATGCCTAATTCATGATAGGCCCATCAATTTCCTAGCAAAATGTCTACGATTAAAAATCACCGACTTGTCAAGATTCAAATTTGAATTGGTTCCTGGTCTACTACACGTTGAATGAAAATTTTTATGGTGGTTGAGGCACAACCAATAATAGTTGTGTGAGGGCTCTATTTTCTTTTGACAAGTGTTTTCTATGGGTCTCTCTTATTGTCACACTTTCTCTCTCTCACACTTCCATTTTCTCAAATTTTACCCTTTCCTTTACCAATATTTTTACATTTTTTTTTTTAGTCCTACCTTTAGTGAAAAAAATTAATTCATACAATTACTTATTTTGTGCTTTCACAAATTCATTTGTTTGACTCTTTTTTTCTATTAATTTTCGTAAACCACAAAAAAAAATGAATCTATAAAAGTTTTGTTTCACATTTTAAGATATTAAACATAAAGAAAATCTTTAACGAGAAACACAAAATCAATATTGGCAATATTTATTGGATACATGCCATAGAAGTGGAAAATTTAACAAATTTGAAAAAGAAAAGATAATTGAGTGTTTGATATCATTAATACATTATTATTAATATTAATCATAAACAAAAATAAAAAAACATATTTGATAACTAAGAATTGAGTGATTAAAATTGAAATCTAAAAAAAAATAAAAATTAATGACTAAAATTTAAATAATTAAATTAAATTATATATTTAAGTGTAATAAAAAATGCCGATTGAATTTTAGTAGTTCAATTGGTTGATTACATGAATTTTTACTTTATTGAAGAAATTTCAATTTCTTTTTTAATTTCACTATCCTCAATTTTCTTGAATTCATCCAAAAATATAAATAAATTTAATTTTTTTCGACATATTACTTTAATTTCTCTTCAAATAAATAATAATAGAGATATAAAATATATAATAGATATCGTGGATGAGTTTCAAAGTTTCTTTATTAAACAAAAAATAAAAAAATAAAATTTACACTAAGAATTAACAAGCAAAAAAAGAAAATGCAAGTACTCCAAAGAAAATATTAAAATTGAAAAAGAAAAAATAGGGAAGTAAGTACACTATGGATCACTGTGACAGCCAAATGAGGCCTCACACAACTGATAGTATGTGTACCTCGCCCAAAATAAAAATTTTCCACGTTGAATGAGTATATATTACTAGTATAAAATTGAGTGGGCATTTTCACGTGAGATATTTATAGTGAAACGTAAATTCCAATGGTGAGATATTTATAGTGAAACGTCAATTATAAAAAGAGTACTGCTAATTGGCAAGACAAAATTTTGGCATGAATTGTCAAGACACGGGTCAATGACAAAAATGCCCCTTTTGCTCCAAAACTATTTGTATTTCCCTCCAAAAATGAAAATCACTTTTGACATTTACTTTACTCTTTATATCACCTTCCACCACCTCTCCTACATCTATCATTCTTCACTCTCATCCGTTCTTATTTTAATTTGTTGATCAAAATTTATTTTATTTTTGGATTTATATAATTTTAACTAAATGGAATCGACTAGTCAGAATAGCCAATTAAACGATGTAAAAATTGACAAAAAACAAATATATTTGAACAAAGGTAGTTTAATCAATTCGGATTTGTCGTTGGCTTATTATTTTATTCCAAATTAAAATTATGAACGAAAAGGGAAAAAAACACTATTTAAAATGACAACGTATGGAGACCCAAACTTGATAGTAATAGAAGTAAATCTTACCCAAAAAAACGAAAAAATTCAATAAAGTATAAAATTAAATAAAAATTTCTTGGACAGTGTGAAATAAATAATTATTACAACTTGAGCTTTTCAAAAGTGGTTTAAATTTTAAAAAGCTTAGAAAAAATTTGATAGTGTCAGTTGTGCCAGGCCTTTTTGCCATTTGTAAATGTGGGGCCAGACTGTACTTATTCATTTCCTCACTTTATCTCTTCCAATTTTAATCTTTTCTTTTACTTGCATTTTCTTTTTTGCTTGCAACTCTTATTATAATTTTATTTTGATAAATAAACTTTGAAACTCACCCCCAGTATATATATATATATATAAAAAATTAATTTGAGGGAAAACTAAAGTGATATGTTAGAAAATTTTTAATTTTTTTTGGATGAATTCAAAGAAATTGAAGATAGTGAAATTAAAAAAAAAATTGAACTCTCACCAATAAAGTAAAAAATCACTCAATTATTTTAATTATTTAAATTTTAGTCAAAAATTTATTTTTTGAGATTTCAATTTTAATCACTCAATTTTTAATTGCCAAATATATTTTTATTTTTATTTATTCTATAACCACTTAATGTTTTTAATGTTTAATATTAATAAATTTTTTCGTTCTTCATTGTATCTTTTTTCAATGCAAAAATCCATTTTTTATTTTATCTTTGCATCTTCTAAAGCTTTTTTTTTTTTAGTTCTATCTCTCAGTGTAAAATTTTTTTATTCAAACTACTATTATTTTGTGCTTTCACAAATTTATTTGGTTAATTTTTTTTTTATTAATTATATCTTTGTAAATAAATAAATAATTTTATATAACTATTTTTAATAATATAAATAATCAATATCGAGATAAAAAATAATATCAAAATGTTAGAAATAGAATGAGTCCGGCAAGATTTTTTGGATATCATATTTTTCATGAATAAAATTATTTAAGTGGAAGTATAAAATTTGGAAGAATTGTTAGAAAAGAAACTAAAGGAAAAAAAGTAAGAAAGAGAAAAAGAAAGCGTTAAAAGGTAGAGAGAAAGATGTTTGGCCATTTTTTTGAAATGAATCCACTTGGCAAAATATAAATGGGCCTCATATAACTTTTGTCTGCCACATCATATTTGTGCCTCATGCATGATAAAAAAATTTCAAAAAGTTGTGATTTTAAAAGTATTAAAAGTGATATTACTTTTGAGGGTAATTTAGGTACACGAAATAAATAAATTTACCTAAACACCCTTAACTTTTCACCAAAATTACAAAAATACTTTATTTTTGTTGCTCATGTCATTTCGTGCCAAAAATCTGTCTTGCCAATTATATTTTCCGTTATAAAAAAGGACAGTAGGTGAGAAATAACAATCTGTCGTTCTGTTGTCTTTTAGCCACAACAATTATTTTCCTTATATATATATATATATTGTTGTGGCAAAAAGACAACAGAATGACAGATTGTCATTTCTCACCTACTGTCCTTATATATATATATATATATATATATAATTCTACTCTTAAAAAAGAGTAAAAATTTTAAAAAATAAAAATAAAAATTAGTTTTATACCAACAATATCTTTTTCTTGATTAAATTTCAACTTCAAATATGAAACAACAATAACAATAAATTCAGTAAAGTTCAACAAAATAAAATTTGAAGAAGATATAATATACATAAATCTTATCAATATCTTATAGAGAGATGAGAATAATTTTTGTATCTTTTACTCTTAGCAAATAATATATTGCTATTGACACAAAATTTTATTTAAACACCTCAACTAAACAATATGTTCATTTTAAATCATGTGGAGTCTCGTATGTCATTCGGAATGAAAGAGACTACAAATAACTTCTTATACTTTGTGCTCCTTCTACTTAAAAGAACGAAATTGATAACAACAAATTAAATTTATGATAAAAATATAATAAATAAAAATCTAAATCTAATTTTTTTTTAAAATCAAAATGAATAAAAGCGAAAGTTTATTTGGGAAGAGATGAGGAAGGAGGGGGGGGGGGGGGGGGGGTAGTTGTAGTGGAATTTTAGAAGATAGGTAATTTAATTTATTATTGTTGGCTGAAATTTATTTTTCCTTATAATATATTTTTAGAAGTATTATTTTTCACTCAATTGCCACACGTTCCCTTTTAATTAGTTAATAGTGTCAGGTCATTTACGAGTGTGTTACATAGGCTAATTTTAGCTGATTATTAAAAAAGTGTCAAAATGATATAATTTTTTTTTTTACATGAGGTGTCTAAAATTTACATCGCCCAGTTAAGATGTCAAAGTGAAATTTTGTATCAATTTTAGGGAGCCACCGATAGGTTTGGACTATTGTATACTTCATGTTCTCTAATTATATAAGAGACAGTTAGTGCTGAAGCAGGCATGTCTCCATCGTCGTGCCTGCGTCAGCTTGTTTCGAAAAAAAAATTAAAAAATTTATTTCTTTTGTTTTACTTTAATTTAATTAGTACATAATGTTTTCGAAATTATTGAATCCGTTTTACCTATGACTTTTAGTTTCAAATTCAAGACTTCACGCAGAAGCAGACACGTCGACAGTTCGTGTTGAAGCATGCATGTCTCCATCGACGTGCCTGCTTCAGCGTGTTTAAAAAAAATTAAAAATTTATTTCTTCTATTCTACTTTGTTAGTTTGCGTTGAAGCAGGTACGTCGCCATCGACGTTCCTGCTTCAGTGTGTTTTGGAAGAAAAATTAAAAATTTATTTCTTTATTCTACTTTAATTTAATTAGTGTATATTTTTTTTAAAATTATGAAATTTGTTTCAGCTATATCTTTTAGTTTTAAATTCAAGACTTCACGATGAAGCAGACACGTCTCCGCCGACGTGCCTGCTTCAACGTGTTTCGAATAATTTTTTTTTAAAAAATTACTTCTTTTGTTCAACTTTAATTTGATTAGTGTATAATTTTTTTGAAATTATGAAATCGTTTTAGCTATGACTTTTAGTTTTAAATTCATATTCTTTAGTTATTGCTTTATTATTTTGAAGGTCGGTAATATTTGTTTATATCTTGTAACTACTTTGAGTAAAAAATCAACGAGCGATGACGAAAAATATATTAATTATGGACATCTTAATGTACCTCTTCACAATAAATTTACGCAAACAAAAAGTAATTGACAACTTAAATATCTAAAAATCATATTAAAATTTAATCAACTTTCTAAATTCTACCTATATCACATATATTAAAATAAAAAAAAATTAAAATATTGAACCCATGCTAGCACGGGCACCTGTGTCTAGTTTATTAAGGATTGACACTTTTGAAAATGTTTTTTCGTGTATTATAAGTGAATGATGTTTGCATACCCTTATAAGAGTTAAAAATACACATAAAGTATTTTTTTTCTTGAGTTTCATACCTAAATTATTGAGAATGTAAATTTCATATCAAAATTATCACTTATTAATTTGATAAATAATATTAATTTTGTAAGAAATAATATTAATTTTTTAATCTTTAACATTTAACTAATATTAATTATTTATTTAATTTTTATCCCGATGAAATATTTTATCATGAGGAATGCCATGTGGTAAGGTTCTTACAAATGAAATAGATAGTGTATTACATACACCATCGCTGATGTGTGTTTGTCAAACTAATAAATGATAGTTTCAATATAAAACTTACACTCTGAATAATTTAGGTATGAAACTCAAAAGAAAGGAATAAAACATATATTTTTGACACTTAATAAACATGGAGAGAAGATATTATGCAACTTTAAAAGACAATTTTACCCTTAATCCTTCCTCACTCGTCTCTTCTCATATAGTAAAGTAAAGTTTTTATAAGTAGTAATAACAGGGAGAGTAATAAAATGCAAAAGGGAAAGTAAGCTGAAAAGAGAGAACCTAGTAATCTATTCTTTGGAGACTGCTTCCATGGCAAGTACACTTGAATCCAACCATTGGAACAAGGTATGTTGACTAATTACTGCTTCTCCTTCTCCCTCATTCTCTATTAATACTCTGTCCCATTTTATATGAGTAGGGGTAGCAATTGGATTGATTGGTTTAAATTTGGACGGCTTAAAATGGATCAAGATCCAACCTAATCCAAAATGGATTGGGTCAAAACTGGTTACGTAATGGGTTAGTAACCGGTCATAACCCAATCTGTTCAATTTTTACTAAGTTTTTATAGCTTTATTTGTTACTCCTATTTTATAAGCTTTAAGTACCTAACAATTTTTTTTTTCTTTATTAATAACATATAAAAAAAAAAAAAAAAAAGAAGTTTTTAAAAAACATTTTGATAAAATTTCTCAAAAATCAATTTGGGTTACATATCAACCCAATTTTCAATAGATTGAGGTAACAAATGGCTGGGTCAATAACCAATCCAAACCTAAATGGGTTGGGTCGGGTTAGTTTGATTTTGTCATCCGTATATATAAATTAATTTGACTTAACACAAAGTTTAAGAAATTAAAACTTTTGAAATTTATAGTCTAAAAAAAGTGATAAATATTTGTGTGACTATAAATCATTTCACTAAATATAAAAATATGTCATTTTTAGAACTGATTAAAAAAAAGAATCATATACACTGAAACAAACATTTTGAGTTTTGACTAATAATATTACTATTGATATTGATTACAAAAAAAGGTGTAAAGTACCTAGTTGAAAATTCGAAGGACATGAAAATGGTGCCTTTGGAGTTTGTTTTGCCAATTCCAGAAGGTGAAAGGCCATCATTGGCCATCGATGGTTCCATTCCAATTATAGATTTGGGTGGACTCAATGGACCTGATGAACAAAGACTATCAACTATACATGCCATTAGTTCTGCTTGTGCTCAATGGGGATTCTTTAGGGTAAGTTCCCAACTCTCTCTTTTATAAAAATAATTTCTAGCGATAATAAATATGCACATTAATAAAAAAAAAAAATTGAATTGTTATTGAATTCAATGTTGCTTCAGGCTTTAACGACATTTTCAAAGAGTCATTCATTAATAATTGTCTTTAAAATATATAAAGTGAAGTGTCAAGTCACACCTAAAGTATCTTTTATTTGAGTTTCATACTTAAATTATTAAAAATGTGACTTTCATACGTAATATAAAATATAACTCATTAGTTTGACAAACACACATATCTCCTTTACTACACTTTCTTAATGATGTGTGTACTACATACTCTCTTTTATTTTAAAAAATTGTCACATCATATTCCACATGAATAACACATTCCACCTTGGTAAAAATAAATAAATTATTAGTATTAGTTAAAAGTTAAAAATTAAAGTTTTACTAGTCCAAAAACAAAATGTTTTTTTTAAAATAAAGTATAATATTTTTCTTACCTCACTCCATCACCTCTTCTCACAACAAACCCCTAACCCCATTCCCAAATTTATTTTATTTTTTAAAATTTCATTTATAAAAGTTCTTTAAAAAAAAAAACAAAATACTCCATCCCTCCTCCCCCTCCTCCCACAATTTGCAAGAAAAAAATTTAGATATTATTTTTTTTAAAAAAATAAACTTACCTCACCACACCTAACCTTCCGCTCTCAAGTTTATCTATGTTATATTCAGTGTGCAAGTAGAAAAAAATACTTTTATTTATGTTATATTCAGTGCACAAGTAGAAAAAAATATCATTTTTAAGGTGAAATATTTTATATATGTGAAATGTCATATGCCAGTCTTTCTAAATTAAGGCTTAAGTTATCTGCTACCTCTTAAAGTTGTCCGTATAATTCATTTAAACACCTCAACTAAGGTGTGTACCTACTGAACACTTTTATTGTTCAAAATGAGTATGTATTGAACAGTTTTCGCTGACATGACAAAAATTTAGATATTATTTTTTTAAAAAAATAAACTTACCTCACCACACCTAACCTTCCGCTCTCAACCTTTTCTTGTTTTATGTTATATATATATATATAATATATATATATAGGAAAGTATTTTCTACTTGCCACAAAAATTTTCTTAATGAAATTTTTATTTATGTTATATTCAGTGCGCAAGTAGAAAAAAATATTTTTCTAAAATATATGTACATATCTATTACAAAACGAATACATATGACCAGAGTGTTAGATTGGATGGGATAGAACTTATTTTTTTTTTAATTAAAAATAATATTTTTAAAAATTGAAAAGGGGTAGGTGGTTTGGGAGGGGAGGGGGTGAGTTTGATTTTTTTTTTTAAATTATAAAAGAATTTTTTTTAAAAANGAGGGGTGATGAAGTAGGGCTAAGAAAATTATTTTAATTTATTTTTAAAAAGCTAATTTTTTTTTGGCGATATATAAACTTAAATATTTAACTTTTAACTAATACTAATAGTTTATTTAATTTTTTTCAAGGTGAAATATTTTATATATGTGAAATGTCATATGTCAAAGTCTTTCTAAATAAAGATTGTATTACACACCCCATTGAGATATGTTTCTCAAACTAAAGACTGATAGTTTAGGTAATAATTTTGTATTTCTAATAGTTAGGTATGAAATTCAAAAATGGAGATAATTTAGGTGCGTTTTTTATATTTCGCTCAAAAATATATTTAATAATAATTAAATTATTATTATCAAATTAATTATCGCTAAAAATTATTTTTGAGATAATGTGTACGTAGCTAAATACAATGTTATAAGAGTATAAAAGTTCTTTGATAATCTGTTGGTAAGCAGAAATGGACATTCTTGCCTATAGATCAGAGGAATCTAGAAAGACTATTGTCAAGGTGGAATCTAGAAGGACTATTGTCAAACCAAGCATAACACACTAACTAACTAGGAATTAGAGTGAGAACCTATTCTAGAACCGTTAGGATCGTTTGGTTGGAAACAAGTTATCTGAAATTAATTATTTCAGGATAAGTTATTCCATCATGTAAATGAGATAACTAATCGTATCACTAAATTATAAATGATGGAATACATAATTTAAAGACGGCCTAATATTTCCAACAAACACAAAATAAAATAGTCATCCATTTTATCTCGGAAATTATTATATCTTATACTCTCACACTAAACGAGTCTTTGGGATATTATCAGGTGACTAATCATGGTATAGAAGTGTCCCTGATTGATGAAATGTTACGAGTGGTAGAAGAATTTTTCAACCTTCCATTGGAATAGAAAATGAGATATTGTTCAGAAAATGTGATGGATCCAGTAAGATATGGAACAAGCTTGAACACTACCAAAAAGCATAACCTCCATTGGAGGGACTTTCTCAGGCACTATGCAGGTCCACTTCCAAAAAGCTATCACCTTTGGCCAGATAATCCTCCTACCTACAAGTAAGTTACCTATCATCATGCTTAATTATAGATATTTGACATCAGTTACACTTACTACAACAAAAACAATTTTTAGCGGCAATAAATAGACACATTAATAAAGAGAGTTAAAGTCTTTACTGACATTAGTCAAGTGCCATTAGATACAATATCGCTAAAGGCTTTAAGAGTCATATACAAAGAGTGATAATTGACGCTAAAAATACATATTTAGTGGCAATTGAACTATTGTCGTTAATTAATTGCCACTAAAGACCATTTTTGATGTAGTGACTTATGAAATTGATATGAAATATGCATGATGAAATAAATATCAGATACATGAAATTGATATGGAATACGCACGATGAATTAAATATCATATACATGAAATTGATATTGTTTACACAGATACACAAAATTGATATTGGATACACAAATATATACAATTTTCTTAATTTTTCCTAATCAATTTGTACATGTATATGTGTGAAGGCAAGTTGCAAAGGAGTACTTAAAGGAAGTTTGGCAACTTAAGATAAAAATGTTTAGAGCAATATCAGAAGGATTAGGGCTTGATCCAGATTATATAGAAAGGTCACTTGGAGTTGAAGGAACTCAAATGATAGCTTCAAATTATTATCCAGCATGTCCTGAGCCAAACAAGACATTGGGACTTGCTCCACATTCAGATCATGGTGGTCTCACTATTTTGATGGACAATGGCATTCCTGGCTTGCAAATTAAACGCAATCAAACATGGTACTCTGTCCCCAGTATCCCTGGCACTTTTGTTGTCAATCTAGGAGATTATTTGGAGGTTAGTGTTGTTATTTTTTCCTTTCACACTATCGTTAGTGTCAAATAATTATGATAGGGTCAAAAGTTCAACATCACCCACCTCTAAGATTATTTTGATAAATCATCATTTAAAATATGGTAAGTTAATAATTGGTTGGGTTATTAACTTATTCATGACTACTTGAACTGAGATGAATTGAGTCAAGATGACTAAACAATGGGTTATTATAACTAGACTTGTCCAGTTTTAGTAATTTCTAATTTCTTTCCTACTTTACTTATAATTTATTTAATTTTTAAAAATATTTATTTTGACTATGTATAACGTATCAAATAAAATTTTAAAATTTGAATATTTTGACAGTGCTTCTATAAGTCAACTTGAGTCATATATTTAGCGTAAATCAATCTAATTTTTATATAAATTGAATCGGGTTGATTAAAATGGATTGAATTACAAATTTAAGCAAATTGATTGAATCATATTTTCATAATCTAATTTTATCACTTTTAATCATAATTATTAATTAAATTTTATATAGTTTGTGTATTTTAACTTTGTCATAAATTTTGAGTTTCTAAAAGAATAATTTTATTAGATACTGAGTAACGGGAAGTACAAGAGCATAGAGCATCGAGGAGTAGTCAATACAGAGGCGGCACGTATCTCTGTAGGAGTGGGTCATGGCCCAGCAATGGACGCAATAGTTCAGCCTGCAAGCCCACTTATCAAAGAAAAGAGTGAAAGTGCGTTTCGGCCCATTGTTTACAAGGACTATATTAAAGCCCAACAAACTACTGTTAAGAGAGGGAAGAGTGCGTTGCATGAGATAATGACTTCTTCCGACAACTAGAATCGGAGCTAGAAATCTGGGTATGAATTAAATCGTATTTAATAAATCTTTTTAGTGAACTTTTAGTTTGTCTAAACGTTGGATTTCATAATTTTGCAAGCCCTTCCTGAAATTCCTTTAGAGCCGGTTGAATAATCTTTATGGATTCTGTCATTTAATTGAACTTGCCAATAAAATTTGTTGTAAGACCTTATAATAATCAACTATATGAAGATCTTATTCAATTCCGAAAGCTAGTAGCATTGGTCCCAATATATTTGTATTGGAAAGCTTATTAAATAATACAAATACTAAGTGTAGAATATTTGGAATTTTTTAATATGAGATAATCAAGTTAACTATAGTGTGATGTTAAGCTTTTGGATAAGATGGTGTATATATTTTAATATAGTATCTGAGCCTGTAGAGAGCCTATGTTTGATTTTCACATGCCACCAATTATAAAAAATATATATTTCACATACTTATTCCATGAAAAATGAAATAGATCAGCATGGGAGACGGACATGTTAAAGAAATAATTAACTATGTATTTGTACATGAATATGGCAATATTTGAAAAAAAAAAATAGTACTTGAAGTTAAGTAGAAAAATGGTATTTGGATATTAAAGTTATATATATATGAACATGTATTTCACTTGAAAACATGTCAAAATTTTGTGAGGAAAAAAATTAATCAACTTTTGAAACTCGTAAAACTTCGCTTCAAGTTGGAGTAGAAAATTAACTACAAATGTACGACCAAATTAACCCAAAAAATGGAAAAAAGAGAATTTTTGATAAGTCCACATTTACCCTAAAAAATAAGGAGTGAGATTAATATAGTGAAAAAAAAGAGGTATTGAATTGAGAAACAAATAAATTTAATATAAATAGTTTATTTAAATTACTTTTGAAATTGATGTTTTTTTAATTTTGTAGGTGTGTAAAATGAATATTGAAGGGAGAATTATTATTCCGATAATAATTGACTACAAACATGTGTATTCAACCGGTTACACACGAAACGAAACCAGCTTCTATTACCTCACGCTATTTCAAATCAAACGGCGATGACAAAAAATAATTCTATTTAGAAATAATGTAAATTCTTTATAAATTTTTAATGAAATAATTTATAACTATAAAAATGCCCATGGTATATTTTAAACCATAAATTTTAAAATTTATCTTTTTAAAAAAACTTTATGTCAAATCAAACAATGTCAGGTAAATTAAAACTTGAATTACATATACAACATTACCTTCCTTCCATAAGGATCGAACTCAGATATAAGGCAATCTATTGTTGAGCTACTACTTAATTGCTTACATTATTCGTGTCTATCTTCTATATATAATATATATCGCTGCTTGATCATCAACGTAAGCCATTTTCCTTCTACAAATTAAGATTTTGATTACACGTTATATATGTATATATCCATAAACGTTCAACAACCAACAACCTAGCTAGCTAGTAATTTTCTCATCTTGCAAAGTTGTTATTTAGTGGTGGTTCTATTGCTACATCTTGAGTTATCGATCTATATCTGTGTGAAGTCAAAAACCCGCAGACATATAATTGTAACGGAAGCAGGCTTGCTTTTCACTGAGTTCATCTAAGAAAAATTTAGCCTTGTATGTACAATATGATTTAACTAACAATACAATTCTTTTTTAAACTACTGAGTACTATCATAGATAACTAACTACACATATAATCTTCCATATATAATAAGGAAGATAGTAATATTATATTGTTACAAATAGGAAATATAGTTAATTATAACAAGATAAACTCCATTGATATGTCAAAAATGTTTACATTATCAGCTACATAAGTTACTAAATCCTTTAGTTATATATGGTAGGTATTATATCTGAAATAATACTTCGTAATTCTAAGATTCTAATAATCTAAAGATTAATATATTGGAGTACTCAATGGCCGAATAGTTTTGGACTTCTTGGACCAATAAATCAATAAATTTGGAGTTAGGTTTGTGACTTAGGGTTAAGGAAATAATCTAAATTAAACTCGAATCAGTGAAACATATGAATTAATTAGTGAAGGTATGTTTATCCTTCCTTTCGAAATCTAACCCTATTAAAGAATGATAAAAGTCCCACATTGTTGGTTAATGAGATGGGTGGACTAATTATAAGACTTGGCAATCCTCCTCCCTTTGATCTAGCTTTTGGGGTATGAGTTAGGTTCAAGAATTAATTTAGCATGGTATCAGAGCAAGACCCATCTCACCCAATGTTGAGGCCCCCAAAATCAACGTGAGGTGGGGTGGGGTGTTAAAGAATATGATAAAAGTCCCACATTGTGTTGGGTTCTGAAGGTGATTAGGGCGTCATGCGGAAGCTTACAATTTGCAAATCATAAGATTGATAAATCAGATAACAAAAACTTATACTAAAGATCAAAATATTATTATATCAAAACTAATATAAAGAAAAACATTGAAACTGTTGAGAGAATAAATCTCCCCATAAACAAGACTCTTAAACGACTACATTGTGGATGTTATTGTTTTTGTGTTAGAAGAAACAAACTTATATTTATAGAGTCCTAAAACCTTTCCTACTAGAAAAGAAGTCCTAAAAGGAGAGAATAAATCAAATATAAAATAATATTATATTTTCCTTTCAAGAAAAGTAAAAACATTTATGGTAATGTTTTATTTTTTCTTTAAGGAAAAATAAATCTTAAATTATGGTAAGAAAATCAGGGCAAAACCCTAACACATTGTTGGTTAATGAGATGAGTGGACTCCTTATAAGGCTTGGACAATTCTCCTCCCTTTGAGCTAACTTTTGGGGTGTGAGTTAGGTCCAAAAACTAATTTAACATAAATAAATACACCATTATGAGTATAGAAAGAAAAGAGTTTTTCACATTAGATGTCGAATAGGATAATTAGTAAGACGTTATGCATCCTTAAAGAATATCTAGGTTGTGGATAAAAGTAGTTTATTCGCTTTGTGAGGACTTTCGATTATTAGTGACGTGAATTCTGATTGTTGCATATCTGCTTCCGCTGTGGAGAAATCTGTAAGACTCTTGATCTAGCTAGGATGTCCGATTCCAAAATACTACAAGAAATATTTACTCCTGGGAAGTAAAAATATGTTTACTGGCTTATCCTTAATAAATATCTTGAATGTAAAAGTAACTCCAATGATTTCTTAGTTACGTAAACCTTCATTTATTTAAATATGGATAAAAATTGAATGAAAAATTATAATATTTTACATGAAACATCAATTAGGAAATAGAAAAAATACTTTTTTTAAAAAACACCACTTATAATAGATAAATCAAAGAATAAAAATATACCCCTTTTTTCATTATTTATTCCACCAAAGAGCTGATAGATTAATCTTATTTCAAATATTAAGAGAACTATATCCGAAATTTAAAAAACAATCACAAATGCCAATACATACACAAATCCAAACATTTATTCTTCTTCTTTTATTTTTTAATTAAAACACACTTCTTCTCAGCAAAACTTCTGCTGACTCCTTAATCAACTTCCAAGCTGAAATTACATGTCTGTCCTCCGTCAGTGTAGCACCTACTGCAAACCTTAACATGTATATTCCACCAACTATTGTGTGTGTCATGTAAACTAGACCCGTTGAATTAACACTATCAAGCAATTTCTTGTTTAAAAACTCGATGTACACCAGTTCATGCTCCTTGTTCGGGTTGAACCGGAAGCACACGAGAGAGAAACGTCGCGGCACGACAACTTCAAACCTCGGATCAGACCTAACGAACCCTTCGAACATTTTGGCCATACGAACATCGGACCTAATGTGACTCTGAAGATTGGCTACGCCATAACTACGCATGACGAGCCATAATCGGAGAGACTTGAACTTTCGTCCCGTACCGATTTGCCAGTCTTTGTAATCAACAACCGAGTCGTATTCGGATCGTTTATTACGTAGGTACTCGGGATTCGTGCTCAATGCCTTGACTAACACGTTTGGTTCTCTCACCCACATGCAACAACAATCTAAGTAACTTAGTAGCCACNGTACCGATTTGCCAGTCTTTGTAATCAACAACCGAGTCATATTCGGATCGTTTATTACGTAGGTACTCGGGATTCGTGCTCAATGCCTTGACTAACACGTTTGGTTCTCTCACCCACATGCAACAACAATCTAAGTAACTTAGTAGCCACTTATGAGGGCTTAGGCTCAACGAGTTAGCTCGTTCGATTCCATCGAGGTATCGTCTAAACTCTGGACATATACATGCGCTCCCTCCATAAGCAGCGTCCACGTGGAACCAAATGTCGAATTCCTCAGCCAGCTGACCCAGCTGGCTGAGGGGATCGACGGCTGTAGTGGAAGTGGTCCCAACAGTAGCACAGAGGAAAAGTGGGACTAGTCCAGCAGCAACATCAGCTTCAATAATTCCACGTAGGACTACAGGAGATAAAGCGAAATCGCTTTCAATAGAAGTTTGTACCGCACGAATATTGCATGGTAAAATACCAGCTACCTTGCAGGCTTTGGTATACGTAGAGTGCGTTTGATCAGAACCGTAAACTATGAGCTTTCCGATGTTATCAGCGCCTATATTATCGAGTTTACGATCACGCGCAGCGATTAGCGTGCATAAGATCGCTTCACTGGTTGTACTTTGAAGTACACCACCACCCGTGCCAGAAAACATGAAGGTTTTTGGTAATTTCAACATATTAGCGAGCCAGTCCATGACTATCATTTCCAACTCCGTCATGGCTGGCGAAGCCAGCCAGTTAAACCCGACGGAGTTGAAACAATTGCACAGCATTTCACCAATGAACGCGGCGGAACTAACGGTAGCAGGAAAATATGCGAAGAAATTCGGGCTTAACCAATGGGTCATACCCGGGACAATATGGTTCTGGACATCTTTCATAATTGAATCGAATGATTCGGGGCAGTAGGGGGCATTTTCGGGTAATTGAGTACGGAGATAACCCGGTTCGACTTGGCTTAGAACCGGGTAGGTCTCAATATTCTTGTAGTAATCAGCAATGAAGTCCACCATTTGATGGGCTTGGGTACGGAATACTTCCGGGTCAAGTGGGTTGAATTTCGGGACATTGGATTGGGTTTGAGAGCTGTTATTGGAATCAAGGCTTCCCATGATAGATGTTTGGAACAATTTAAGGTAC
This sequence comes from Solanum stenotomum, assembly GCF_019186545.1. Classification (NCBI taxonomy): domain Eukaryota; kingdom Viridiplantae; phylum Streptophyta; class Magnoliopsida; order Solanales; family Solanaceae; genus Solanum; species Solanum stenotomum. Next base: position 6,391,054 of record NC_064290.1, on the reverse strand, counting down.
GTTAGTCGCTTAAATAAAGTGAAAGGAATGAGATTGATCACGGAAGAACTGTTATACCTCCTATCTTTGTTACCTTTGTAAGCAAAAATTAAGTTAGGGAAAAGGGAATTAGAGAGGGACATTTTATAGGAGAAATTAAAAGGTGTGACGAGGATTGAATTGAATGGGGAAAGAGAAAGTAAAGGAAAAAAGGTAGTTAGGAAGAGAGATATTAGAGTTGAGACAAAAAGGAGAATTTGGTATTGGTTGTAGTAATCAAAATTCAAAGCAGCCAACTTTGTTGGGTATGCGGGCAGCGGTGTCATGATCTGCCCAAATTTACTTTAAGCTCAAATAGTTAGATTTAAATGAGTTAAAAATTGGGTTGGGTCATGACCCGCCTAATTTAAATCATTTAATCTCAATAATTTTAAATATTTTTATTTAACTTTTATAATCACAATTTAAATTTCAACTCGAGAAAATATATAACAAAAATGTTACAAATGGATGGATAAATCCTAAGAGATATAAAATAAATAGTAATTTATACCTTTAATATAAGAACATGCATTACGTCAATGCAAATAAAAATTCTTAAAACGAGTTGAAATTGAAGATTAAATTGGGCTCAATTGAGGATTCTCTTAAAATGGATTAAGGTTAGAATGAGTTAGATTGTACTCAATTCAAATTATCTTGATCTAACCCTTAAAATTATGGGCGGATTAGACGGGGTACCTATGTTTGAGCTCATTTTTGACACCTCTAATATGCCGTGTGTCTTTGATTTCATTTCTGACTAAACTAGTATGGAAGANCGTCCAAGTTTACTTAGAGCTCAAATGGTTGGGCTTAAATGGGATAAAAATCAGGTTGGGTCATAATCCGCTTAATCTCAATAATTTTAACATATTGTTATTTAACTCTTATAACCATACTTTGAATTTCAACTCAAGAAATATATAACAAAAATGTTATAAATGGATAGATAAATTTTAAAAGATATAGAATAAATAGTAATTTATACCTTTAATATAGGAACATACGTTACATTAATGCAAATAAAGAGTCTTAAAACGGATTGTAATTGGAGATTAAATTGGGCTAAATTAATGATTTTCTTAAAATGGGTTAAGGTTCGAATGAGTTGAGATTGGACCCAATTCAAATTATCTTAAGTCTAACCCTATAAATTATGGACGGATTAGGCAGATTACCTATGTTTGAGCTCATTTTTGACATCTCTAGGCTCTAATATGCCGTGTGTCTTTGATTTCATTTCCGATAAAACTAGTATGGAAGAACCCAATTTTTTTTCACAAATTTTGAAAATAATTTTAATTAAATAATTTTTTTTTATAGAAATAAATTATATATATATTTGTATAATAGTAAATCATCTCATTATGTATAAAATAAATATCGTAAAAATATTATTAATATAATTAATTTTAAGTAACTTTGATAAAATAATGATTTCTGCTGTTAACTCTAGGTGGTTAAACTACACATGTAAAAAGGCATAAACTACTCATGAGGTAGTTTTGGATCTGTAATATGAAATGGTGACACAACACAACAATTGGTACAACATTAATTTCCAATTCCCTCTTATATTATGTTGTAGCTATTAGCCCTAAGTGGGACCCACATGTAAAAAAGTTATAAACTACACATGAGGTACTTTTTTGTTTGTAACAGAAAATGTTGACACAACATATATAACAATTGGTATAACATAATTAAAGCTCGAAGGTCTAAAGTGGGAGGCCGTAATTGCTCGAATACCCCTTAATTTATTCTTAATCCAAGGAAGCACACATGTTGACGGTTTCGCGTATGCTTCATTTTCAACTGCCTCTTATATAATAAATAAATAAATAGACTATGGTCTAATGAGATAGTGGATTCTGTGTATTAACTAAGATGTGGTTTTGTTACGTAGATTAATAATAAAGTCTACGTTATATACACGGTTAGCATAAGAAATTAAACTTGGTACGAGTTGAACGGTTTAAGCTTATATAAGATTTATTTATTTGTTCATCTTAACTCAATCCATCTCAATCTAGGTGTTTTTTGGGGTTGGTTACTAACTTGACTATTTATTACTAGCTCAATACATTTAGGGGTCTTTTGATAGGATATATAGAATAATACTGAATATTGTATATTAGTAATGTTGACATTAATAATATTTGTATTAGTTATATATGCTGAAATTATTTCTTATGTAGTGTTTGATTTTTGTATTAAAATTAACATGCGCGCATTGCAATATTTCTAAAAAAAATAAACATTTGTTTACAAAAAAAACCTTTCATAAGTATGGTGGAACAGATGTGAACATGATTCCGAGATGCAATTATATCTTTTATCATGTCAATGCATACATTAAAATCTTTTACATTACTTATATCATAGATTTTCATGTACTAACAATAGAATATCTTACACCAAATAGAGAATATAACTAAAAAATATATCAAACAAAATATTAATAAAACAGCCAAACGACCCTTTAGGAACATGTACATATATATATATATATATAACTTCTTCGTGGAACTGATATATTTCTTACTCAATAGTTTATTTAGTAACTTAAGTTTGAAATAATGCCAATTTGTAGCCAGTTCTATATTCAGCCAACGATATAATATGGACCAAAATGTTTCTTTATTTTCATTCTACAAAAACTAGAATTAAGTAACTAATTAATAAATAATAATGTGTTTATGTTCTTAGAGATCTTTATTCAAACGACGTACAATCTGTTTCTTATTTTACATAACTGCATGTGATTGTATTGGTAATATTAATACTGTAGTACCCTTTTGATATTAATTTATGTGAAATATATTTTTTCAAAGTCAATTCGATTAACTCTTTAATACTAAATTGAAATAGATCAATTTCAGAAACTATAAGAAAGTATTACAACTTGTAATTCGTAAATACATTTTTAAATGATTGAATTTTCTTTAGTACGAAGTCATCTTTATTAGAAAATGTTTCATTCTCTGTGGAACTTTCCAACGCAAATTCAAATTTAGTTAAGCCTCAATATAAATATCGAATATCAAATAATTTTTTTTTAAAACATTGTATTATCCGTTAGATCGTTAGAAGGAAACTGTTGTCCAAAACATGTTCCACCGTAAGGCAGAAATATTACATCAGAGTTTTGGATATGAACAATTAGTTGTTGTAGGTTAAGACTGTTCCTAATAGTCAAAGCATTTGAATATTTGACAACTATGAGATATTAATATTCTCTCGATTCGTTTTTACTTGTTTAGTATATAAAAAAATATATAAAAAAAACATATTTACTTATTTCATTAAATTTAGAGATAACTATTTATCTTCTCTAATTTATTTGTCATTAAGTTATCATTTCTCAAACTTATTATTAAAGTAGGAATAGTCAAAATTAAAATTTCAAAATACAGCAAATACAAGTAGTTTGATAAAATAATATTTTAATCAATTTAAAATAGCACACATAAATTATGTCTCACTACTCACTAGTATGTCATAATTAAATTAATTGTCGTGTGTAATGAAATGAGACAAACAATAAAAGAGCAAATTCATAAATTTGCAAATAAATTTTGCCGCTGATCAGTATGCATTCATGATGTCAATACTGATTGGCTGATAAGTGATAAGTGAAAAAATATATCTTAGAAACATAATATGAAACCGGAACGCAGGTCAAAGATTGTAGCAAAATTTATATACTCGAAGTTACTCTGATCCATTTTAGTTATTGTGTCTATTTTTAGTTATCATGGCATTTTAAAATGTAGTATAGTAATTATTATTTTTAAAATAAATAAAATTAATTATTAATTTTTATGATTATTTATATTCAGAGTAAATTCAGAATTTAAAGATGACAGGATATAGTCAGAGACGAATACATATTAGCCAAAGTGGTATCACGCGACACTGACACATAAGTATTCCCAATTTGAATTAAAATCGATTCAAACTGAAAAATCAAATTTAAGTACCTCATAGATGTTTTAATTCAAATTTATTTAAAAAATTAAAAAGTCCAAATAAAAAGTTGGCGAAAGGGTCAACTTTTTTATAGTTATATTTTTTCTATACATATCACTACTAAAAAAATTGCAAAAGGAGACCTAAAAAAAGAGACCTCAAAAATAGGTCGCTAAAAAGAGACCTCATGAGGTCGCTATTTGCATCAATAACTTTTTTTAATTTTTTTTTAACAGGAGAGACCTCGTGAGGTCAATTTTATAAAAAAATCTTCCTAATTAATAATATAAGTGACTTATTTTAATTTTTTTTATTTTATAGTATGTCTTTGTATAAAATATGCGACCTCACGAGGTCACTATTTGTTAAAATAAAAAAATATTAATTTAGGTTTAGATATCTTGTGAGATCTCATTTTATTAGTCAAATTTGTAAAATAATATTTTAAAATAAGAGACCTCATGAGGTCTCTTATTTTTATTAAATTAAAATAAGAGGGCATTTTTAATTTAGTTCATCTCCTTTCCACTCTTCACCTAAAAGCTAAAAAAAGCCCTAACTTGTCTCTTCCCCATAGCTTTACAGATGTGTAGCCTCCGGTTGTCGTCAAGCCTCTCATCAGTTTGAAGTTTTAGTTTTCACCTTCGAAACTCACTCGGTTTGAAGCCAAAGCTTTCGTCATCGATTTAAATTCTCGGTGTCGATTTCTTTCTCTGCAAATAAAGGTGAATCTTTCAATCTTTAAACCAAGTTGTAACTATATTGTTTATTTATTGCAAGCATCCATCAATGCAGACTCTCTCTTTCAATTTACTGCAAGCATTAGTAGAATTTGTGATTCTCTTTTCACTTCATGAACATATAATTAACTTTGGGTTTTACTCTTGTTCTATCTTAATGTCCTGTTTTGACTTCTCATGATGATTAACATGAATGCTAGCAAGTTTTGTATCATATAATTTAGAAGAAGATACATGGGTAGTAATATCTAAGAATAAAGAAATAAAATCGGTTATGAAGATTTTCTATTATATTTTGAGATTATTATACCTTATATCTCACTCTACATAACTCCTAATAATCATGTGTTGAATTCTGATTTAAATTTAGAACTAATATCATTTTGGTTCATGTCTCTCTATGTATTTTGGTTGTTTTTTAACTAAGGAGAGAAAAGTTATATATATATATATACACACACACTATAGTCTATAGATATAAACCATCGTGCTATAATGAGGAGAGACAAGTTAAGAAACCATTGTACCGAGAAAGGTCCTTGACCCTTAATAGTGCCTATTGGTTGCATCATCATCATCATGCTAGCTGAAGTTGCTGCCTCAAATGCAAGAATCCCCTTAATACTACTAACTGGGAAGATGACTTAATTTCTTGTTTGAAAAATTCAAATTTTGTGTGTAGATGGATCGTAGTTTGATGTATAATAGGAATAATTTTGGTCGAGCGGGGCTAAGGCCTGAAGTTACATGGGTAGTAATATCTAAGAATAAAGAAATAAAATATGTTATGAAGATTTGTATTGTATTTTGAGATTATTATATCTTATATCTCAATCTAAAATAATCATGTTGTAAATTCTGATGCAAATTTAGAACTAATATCATTTTGGTTTATGTCGTTGTTTGTATTTTAGTTATTTTTAAACTGAAAAATGTATGGATTAGATGTTTTTGCTGATAATTGACAATTAATATGACTTGTTCGTTGTTTATGAGTAATTAAGATGACATATGGATCTACCTATTATTTTATTGGTTGTAGTAATGAGAAGAGGAAAGTTATATATATACTGTAGTCTATAGATATAAACCATTCATTTGCAGTAATGAAGAGAGGAAGGTTAAGAAATCATTGTGCCCAGAAAGGTCCTTGACCCTTCTGTAATAGTGCCACCTTACTACTATTTTTTTAATGATGTATTTTATTTTGATTTTTTTAGGGAAGTGGACATTATTTGGGACAAACTGTTGAGAGAAGTATGCTTTTGTAGTCACCAAAGATACATTTATTCATTTGCACAAGGCCTCGTTAAGCAGTCCCTACTAGGATTGTTACAATTTGATTTTCAGTAAATTATTACATAAATTAGTGTTTAACAAATTCAATTTTTTGTGATCTTTATGTAGATGAATCGTAGTTGGATGTATAAAATGACTAATTTTGGTCGAATGGGGCTAAGACCTGAATTTGTAGAAGGCGTCACTGATTTTGTGGAGTATGCAAAGACACTAGAACTTTTTCAACGTAATGGTGTGCTTAAGTGTCCTTGTAATAAATGTCAATGTTTGAATTATGAAAAACAAGATATTGTTAAGGGCGAAGGATCCAAGATTTAAGCAAATGAGTGAGATCGGTAAGAAGGCTAGACCATCTACTAAGGGTGGTTCTCTACACACAAGTGGGTCTCAAAGTCAAGGAAGTATGAGGAGGAAATTGGTGTGTATCATTTTTCTGTAAGTTTTTATATATTTTAGGTATTAATATTTAATTACTCTTGATTATAACTTAATTAGTTCAATATGTAGGAAAAGGAACTAGGAAGATTGGTAACTCAGACTGAGGCATTCAAGGTAACACACATAAGAAAGAAGAAAAATCTTGAAGATCTAGACGTGTGGGTTGAGCCGCGAGCTGAATTGACCTATGTAAGCCTCTAATTTAAACTAATAGTTACTTATTTTCTAAATTTATATTCTAATAATAATACCATTCAATTTAGAATCGATATCTTCAAGTTTTGGAGGATTTACGACAAACTTAACATGAAGAAATCGAGGTATGCCACTTACCCAAGAACAGGCTGAGAGAGTGTGGCTAGCTTGATTGGTGGGACGAGTAGATATGACTATGCCTATGGCATGCCACAACAGACCTTTCGTGAATATCATTCTGAGTTTGAAGGCCTAAGTAGTTCCTATGATGATGAATCGACATAGAGTATGAGGGTCTTAAGGCTCAATTAGTGCATTACTTGCTTCAGGAGGGATTCCCCCTTGTTCCAATGACGTCACTTTCCCTCCTCGACCCTCTCAGTCTCAACCTACTCGATATCCAGTCTATGGTCAACAAAGAAATATGACATATGAGTCTAGTAGTGATGAAGAAGATGAGGATCATGTGGCAAACACACTACCGCATTAGCGAAGTTTAGAGTTGTAATAGATAATCTAAGTTCTTTACTTTATGACTTTTTTATGGGACTTATTCGTTTTGTGAATGCATGATAACATTGAAATCCTATTATATAACTTATGGATTTTATGATTTTTCGTTCAATTTCAAATTACGTTGAAGGTGAGTTGCATATTGAGTTGATAAGAGAATATTTAGTAAATGTGTTGTATTAGTTGATTGTTGGAAGCTCTTTGAGCTTGATTTAGCTAATTAGAAAGGTATTGAATTAATATGACAGGTGATGAGTAGCTGCAAAAACAGTTACAAGCTGTCAGTTTTTTTCCAGAAAAAGAGACCTATGAGGTCTCTTCTTTGCATTTTATTTTCCAGAAATTTCATAAAAGAGATCTCATGAGGTCTCTTTTCTGCATTTTATTTTTTAGAAATGCAGTAGAGAGACCTCATGAGGTCTCTTTTCTGCTGTTTATTTTTTAGAAATGCAGTAAAAAGACTTCACGAGGTCTCTTTTTGGCAATTTCATTTTTTAGGCTAAGAAACAAAGTGGCCTCGTGAGGTCTCTCTTTTTAAATATAAAATAAAAATAAATAATATAATAGTGACCTCATGAGGCCACCTTTATTAAAAATAAAACAAATGTAAATTATGAAATTGCGACCTAATGAGGTCTCTTTTTTAAAAAAAATTGGAAAATTTATTGGTGACGTTGTGAGGTCTCTGTTTGGCGACCTCATGAGGTCTCTACAAAAAAGTCACCTACATTATAGCGACCTACCGTTGAGGTCTCTTTTTAGGTCTCTTTTTTTAGAAAAGAGACCTTATGAGGTCTCTTTTTTAAGTCTCTTTTTACAGTTTTTTTAGTAGTGTATTGGGTTAACTAATTTCTAATAAAAGAAGCTAGGAAACATAAAGATAATGGTGCTACCATGCTAGTTGCTCAAAATAAATGGTATTTTACAAGATATATATATATATATATATATATATAATGTGATAACATAAATGATATGTTTTGGGGCTAATAACCGAGTTTTTGAAGCGATTGTTTGCGTGGATAAAGGAATAAGTTTTTTTATCACAAACCTGTACTTTCTTTGACGCTATTTAAGGCATAATAAGACTACCCGCATACAACATTTTTGAAATATTTTATGTTGTCAATTATCATGATTTATAGTATTTTTACGATAGATTCACTTCAAGAATCAGTGGAATTTTTTGTATTTTTTTCAAAACATATTTTATATAGTCAATTATCATAATTTATAGTATTTTTACGCAATTTTTAAATATAAAATAAATTAAAAAATAAGACAAATAAATTAAAATGGACCCAATATATGTTATTTTTGTTGTCTCAATTTATGTGACACAAATGAAATTTGGAGAGTCATCCAAATTTTTATATTTTTAAAAAAAATGTTTTTAGTTATTAATTATTGTGATTTATAATATTTTTATGTAACTTTCAAATAACGTACATTACTGGTCACTTTGTCCTAATTTATGTGATATGGATAAAATTACAAAATTAACCCTTTTAAAATGTCTTTCAGATATTTTAAGTTGTTAATTATTATTATTTATAATACTTTTTTGTTCATTTTAAAATGATATGTGTTATTTTTTCTGTCCCAATATATGTGAGCCTGATAGAATTCTGAGAGTCAACGTATTGTATTATATAGCTTTTAAATATTTTAAATTGGTAATTATTGTAATTTTTAATGCTTTTTAAGTCATTTGTAAATGATATATGTTGCTTCCTTGATTGGGACTTTTCTATTTGTGACACATATATATAGATATTTGGTGCCCGGGCTAGCACGGGCCCAATAAATATTAATTTTTTTTTTGTTTTAATTTATGTGATATAAATGAAATTTGAAGATCAGTCGATTTTTTATATGTTTTCTTAAAAATATATTTGAAGTTATTAAATTGTTGTGATTTATAGTATTTTTGTGTTAGTTTTGAATAATATAGGTTACTCATGTTTCAATTCACGTGAATAATTATAACTATTTTCAGTTGTTAATTTATTGTGAATTCTAGAAATTTTGACGTTATTTTCAAATAGTACATGTTTCTTATTCTATTCCAATTAGTCAACCAAATTTCTTATATGATTTAAAATTATTTTCAATTGCTAATTATTGTGATTTATAGCATCTTTTATGTAACTTTTAATAATATATAATTTGTTCAAATTCATATGACAATGATAAGATTTCAAGAGTCAACGCAATAAAAATTTAATTTTTTTAAAAAGTTGTACCTCTAATATATTTTGTAGCTAAAATATACTCTCTCCGTCCACTTGTATTTGTCATGTTGCACTTTTTGAAAGTCCATTTGACTAATTTTCAAAGTTAAATCAGATTGTATTAATTCGATATTTTAAAAAAAATATATGCAAAATCTATACAAAAAGTACTATAAATTGTTATTTTTTGCCTATGAATATGATGAAAAAACACATTGTAAAATATTAGTTAAAATTCTTATAGTTTGACTCTAAAAAGGAAATCATAACAATTAAAAGTGTATAGAGAGAGTAATAAATAGGTAATTAAATTTCAAGAAGTTTAAAATAAAAGGTTGAAAAAAAAAATTAAATAAACAATATATATTGAAAATTGAAAACATATAAATAATAAATGGGCCCAAATGAGGTCAAACTTTTTGGCTAATAAAGTAGTAGGTAATTAATGGTGTTAAATTATCCAATAATATAAATTTTAAAGGTACAATCATAAAAGAAGAATGTACAACATTATGAAGCACATATCATCCAACACTTGTCATGTGCTGAATAATAGATATTCCACGTATTATATATAGTAAAGTAATATATAGATAGAAAACATAACATGTAGGCAAGTAAAGGATAAATAAAAGAAATTGACTTGAATTTGTTTTCTCTGTTCTCCAGCAACCCACATATCGTGTCACGTTGTTCATCATTATCCTTCTACACAAGCTGTGCCTTTGAATATTCATTACCTATCCATTATGTTTTTATTAAAAAATATATATATACTATTTTTTTATTTTCATGTACCTGTATTCATAGGCGGAGTCATTTTAGCCGAAAGGTGTTTCGATTCATCTTTATTATTAAAAAATTATATAGTATATAAAGATTAAATATTAATTATTATAAGTGTTTATTTAATTATATATATTTTTAATATAATTTTGATTATTTATTTTTTATATTCTTCTCCCGACTTCTGACTCTGACACTTGCTTGCACTTAAAAATGCATGCACAAAAGAATAGGGCAGTCAAAGAGGACGTTGCTCCTTTCAAATGGGAAAGGAGCAAATCTTCATGCTTGAAACAGCCAACTGCATAATTTAAGTTTGAAACGTTTTGATCTACACAAAAAAAGATGGAAAATAAATGATTACGTATAAAATTGAGTCATCATGGCGTGTTTTATATTTATCTTTTGCGTTGAATTTTTTTTCTAAATTCATTTTTTAATTAGTGAATTTGTCTGCGATAAGCACAATTTGTAAAAACTCTATTTAATAATAGACATATATCAGGCTTCGAATCTTAATTTTGTTATTATTAACACTTCATTTTATTTTAACAATTTACTATTATCTAATTTGTCATCAGCTAAAGAGTTTTCATGAGTTTTGGAAACACTAGATTTTTGTATCGTCCATATAGGGTTAACTTGTCATCATCTAGAGATTTTTTTTTTAAAAAATAAATAGGTCTCTATATGTGCATGTGTATAATAAATTTTAAACTATGATATATGTTATAAATATATTTGTGTTCTAGTAAATATCTATTTATGAAGATATTTTGGAGAAAAGTAAGGAATTTTAGTTGGAGACCAAATCAGTTTTTCACTATATATAAATAAAGGGTTTTCTTGTAAGGTATACCTATGAGTATACCTCAAACCTTCATATCATCAAGAGGAGTAAAAAGTCTCTTCTCCCTACTACTTTCTTCTTATTGTTTACTAGATATGGGACCCCATGCCAGCACGGGGCCCAATATATGTTACTGTTTCTGTTTTAATTTATGTGGTACATATGAAACTTGAAGTTGATCAATTTTTTAGTATGTTTTTATATATTTTAAGTTGCTAATTATTTTTATTTAGAGTATGTTTTATGTAAATATATTATAAATCACAATAATTAACAAGTTAATATAAAAAAAAACTTATAAAAAATTCATTGACTTTTGAAATTTCATTTGTATCACATAAATCAGGACAAAGCGAGTAATATATATGAAAATTACATAAAACGTACTATAACTCACAATAATCTATATATCTATATTTCTCCCAATTTATGTTGTATAGATGAAATTTTGAAAGTTAACAAAAACTTTTTATATGTTTTCAAATATTTTAAGCTATTAATTATTATGATTTATAATACTTTTTACATAAAAAATTTATTTATATAAAGTATAAAAGAAAAAATTTTAAAAAAGGGAACATAAATGTCAGCAGGAGTCCAATCTATTTTAATTTCTATGTTTTAATTATTGTAATACCGATTGAATTTAGAGAGCCAACTAAATTTTTTTAAAGGATTTTTTTTTTATAAATTTTAAGTTGTTAATTATTATAATTTATAATATTTTTATTAATTTTAAACCAATATATGTTTTTCTCTGTCTCAATTACATGAGACATATGAAATTTGGAGAGTCAACTAAAATTTTAAAATATGTTAAGTTGTTAATTATTATACCTTATAGTACTATTACGTGATTTTCAAATAAAATATGTAATTTTTTTATTTCAATTTATATGTCATTGATATAATTACATATATTAAGTAATGAAGAATTAATGTCTAAATTATGTGACACCTATGAATTTTGGAGTGTAAATCAAATTAGTTATATGATTTTAAAAAAATAAAGCGGTTAATTATTACAATTTATAATACTTTTTATATATTTTTTAAATGATATATATATATATATATATATATATATATATATATATATGATATTGATATTAGTATTATAATAAATTAAATTTTATTATTTTTAAATTTATGATCTCAATTGTCAGCCTATGCCACATTATAAAATGTTCCAAAGTAGATATCAGATTTACAAAAATGTCGATGCCAGCTAAAGTAATAAAATAACATCTAAGGGCATGAACCTATATATGTATATATAAAGCTGAATATAGACAATCTGATGTGGCATCTCTCTATGACCAGTATTTCTATTCATCTTTTTTCTCCTTTTTTTGACATTTTATCTTTGTTTTGTATTTTTTATTTGTATTTTAAAAAAAAAGTATTTATGTCATACCCGATTAATTATGCCCTTTATAACATCCATTACACTAATATAGATTTAAGTAAATGAAAATGGAAGATGAAAAGATAAAAACTATTCATTTTTTATAACTGTTTATAATTATTTAGCATATAAAAAAAATAGTTGAGCATTTGTAACAAATAAGAACAAATTTCTTCACTTTGGCTCTTCTTCTTCTTCTGACGATGATGATCAATTTATGGTATCAACTTCTGTCGCTAAGATGTCCGTCAAATTTCTAGGTCATGTGACTTTTTTAACAAAAGAGAAAGAGAGAATATCTCATGATTCTTGTGAAGAGATTGATGTAAAGAAAGAAATTATGTAACAAAAAATTCTTTTCAAAATAAAAGACTTTTTGAAAAAATGTTTTTCCTCCTACAAGGAGAGAAAATTCATTGTGGTTGAGAAATTTATAAGAAGGCCGATTAGTGTTTCAAAGGGTAAGAAAAATTATTTGGAGAAGAAATCATTCTATTTATGGAATTCCTATCAAATTAGGAGGAGAATAAACAAAAATTTATTTTGTCATTTGAAAGAGAGAAAATTAGATATTATTTCTTTCAACTTCATTATTCTTCTAATTTCTTTCTTCTTTTATTTTGTCTTGATTTTTTGTATCTTTAATTAATTTTTTTTTCTTATTTATCTTTAATTAAAGTTTATATATATTTTCTTAAAAAAGAATTTAAAAAGATGATCATATTTAGTTCCTTTCCTCATCAATGCTATTAATCTCATAATTAGTGTTATTTATATTATTTTCTTAATTACTTTTTTTCATTTAATTATTTATTTGAAGAAATTAGTTATTATAACTTTATAAGAATTACACATGTATTTTTACATAATTGATTTGTTATTTTTAAAATTTTTGGATCATTCTTCATCTTAAAGTTTCTATCTATATGTAATAATAAAGCTAAAATAGAAAATGTGGGTGACACCTTCTTAGCAATAGATACTTATTTATTCTTATCAGTGTTTCTGACATTTTTTTGTTATTTTTTCCTTAAAATAATTGTTGCCTCAATTTTTAGTTTTAGTTTTACCTTTTTAGCATTTTCTAATTTAAAAGACTGGAAAATTTATATTGAAAATTTACAACATATAAAAAATGATTTATTTAACTCTTATCATCATCAATATTATTATTAATTTGTTTTACTTCTTTTCTTAATCTTCATTTCATCATTAATGTAATTTATATCATTTTCTTAGATATATATATATATATTTGTGACATTTCTTAGAAGTTAGGATGACTATTTATTTAATTTTTAAAAATTTTGAATTCTTTTGTCATACTAAATACAACATGTTTTATTATAATTACATTTAATATATTAATCAATATGTTGTACTAATGAAAAGATAATTATCATTTCACAAAAACAAAGGTTAAAATATAATTTATTATGATTAAGGAAATATAAAATTATTATTCCAATATCCATAACCATATATAATACATTAAAAATTAATTGAAAAGTTGTAAATGGAAAAGGAATCACCATTTAAGGAATCATTATTTTTAAATTTTTGGGTCATTTCTTCTTCTAAAAGTTTCTATCCATATGTAACAATAAAGTTAAAATAGAAAATGTAGTGACACCATTCTTAGTAATAGATACTTATTTATTTTTATCAATTTTTTCTGACAATTTTGGTTATATTTTTCTTTAAAATAATTATTGCCTTGATTTTTTTTTAACATTTATATTTAATTTTAAAAGATTGGAAATTTTATGTTAAAAATTTTAATAATAGGAAAAATGATTTATTTAACTTTTATCATTATCAATACTACTAATTTATTTGACCTTTTTTCTTAATCTTCATCTCATCATTAATGTTATTTCTATAATTTTCTTAAATCAATTATTTTTTCTTTTTTAACTCTTTTATATATATAAAGTTGGATATGTAAATGATGATGTGACATTTCTTAGCAGCTAAGATTACTATTTATCTAATTTCTCCAATTTTTGAGTTCTTTTGTCATACTAAATACAATATGTTTTATTATAATTACATTCAATATAGTAAACAATATGTTCTAGGAATTAAAACAAAATTATCATTTCAGAAAAATAAATGTTAAATTATAATTTTATTATGATTAAGGAAAGATAAAGATATTATTTCAATATCCCATAACCACATTCAATACATTAGAAATTAATTGGATATAACTGTAAATGGAAAATGAATCACCATTTAAGGAAAATAAATGTTTGCAATACCATAATAATTAAGGAGAGAGTAAGATATTATTTTAATATCCTAATTCGGAACTTTTAATCTACTACTCAATTAAAAAGAAAATGCATTTAATAACATAAAAAAGTTATTAGTTTAATATTTTTTCTCATTGTACTAATTCAATTCAATCAAACTTAATTTTAAAGATAAAATAACAGCTTCATTTTAATTGTTATCAATATATTTTAAAAAATTATCGTGAAAAGGCTTTTCTTGCACCTTATTTTAATTTTCATATACTATTATTATTTTTTCTGTCATTTTTCAATTATTTTTTATTTCGATTTAAAATTTAATGTTTATTCTTAAGACTCTGATGGTACAAATTAAGGTGGAGTAGAATATAATAAATGATGATTTTTCTACTAAATAAGAAGATATAACGAAATTGAAAGGGTGAAGGTTTTTTTTTAAAAAATGGATATAAAATTCTATTAAGGTATCATTACGTCATTATTCAATATATTTTTAATATAATTTCATTTGCTGATGCATTTGTTTAGTACTCCCTCTGTCCCTAATTACTTGTTGACTTTTCCTTTTATAGTTGTCTTTAATTACTTGTCCATTTTGACAAATCAAGAAAGAACATTTTTTTTTACCTATTATACCCTCAATTAAATGACTAATCACTTTGAAAATTGCAGAACTTTTCAT
This sequence comes from Solanum stenotomum, assembly GCF_019186545.1. Taxonomy (NCBI): domain Eukaryota; kingdom Viridiplantae; phylum Streptophyta; class Magnoliopsida; order Solanales; family Solanaceae; genus Solanum; species Solanum stenotomum. Next base: position 6,375,658 of record NC_064290.1, on the reverse strand, counting down.
CTACTTCATAATTAATAGGGGTAAAATGATAAACTCATTATGTCATTAATTGATTTCTTAATAAATGTGTCAATTTAAAAGTGGACAAGTAATTAGGGACAGAGGGAGTATTATAGTGTTATTTGACATTATGAGATATTTCTTAGACATTTAAGGAGAATGGTATTCCGGAATATATATTATATATTAAAGGATCAACTTCATGCAATGGAAGAATTTGTTATTAGCAAATATATTTTAACTTATTTGATAAAAAATATATTCTTCCTCATTTAATAGATGTAAAATTTGTGAAGCTTTATTTTTTTTCACAATCTTTCATATTATTAAAACAAATAATAATATTACGATTAAACAACAGAGTAAATATAAAATTAATCAAAAATATTTAATTTAAATGATTGCGCGAAGTGCGGCCAAGTTCTCTAATTTAAAACAAAAAAGTAAAATTTAATTGGGTCTACTATAGAATTCTAGAAATCCAACTTGAAAAATTATGTTAAAAATGGAAAATAAAAAGTGAAATAAATTTAATTGAGAGTTATCCTTCGTCTGTCCCATTTTATGTGACACTTTTTATTTCTCGAGAATCAAATAGTTTAAGTTTGACCATAAATTTGCGTATGATATCTCCAATTTTTTTAAATTGGAGAAATTAGATAAATAGTAATCTTACTTTCTAAGAAATGTCACATCATCATTTACATATCCAACTTTTATATATATAAAAGAGTTAAAAAAGAAAAAATAAGTGATTTAAGAAAATTATATAAATAACATTAATGATGAGATGAAGATTAAGAAAAAACGTCAAATAAATTAGTAGTATTGATGATGATAAAAGTTAAATAAATCATTTTTTCTATTATTTAAATTTTTAACATAAAATTTCCAATCTTTTAAAAACAAATGTTAAAAATAGAAATAAAAATCGAGCCAATAATTATTTTAAAGAAAAATATAACCAAAATTGTCAGAAAAACATGTGTACAGAAAGCAGTACACATTACAATGTGTAGAAAAAGTAAAAGTAGATGAAGTTACTTTAGTTCATCTTTTTGGTGGACCTCAATTTACAATTTCTATAGCTTTTAGTCTAACTCTTTAGTGCAATGTTGGTCCTCCCAAACTCCCATTTCTAAATAAGAGTAGAGTAATTTAGCATTGGAAGAAAGAAGAAATGAAAGCTAGTGGAAATCAATGGAGTAAAGAAGGTGGAATCCATGTGTCACAAAAGGAGAAAAGGATTTGGGTTGCACTACACGTGTAACAATAGATCAAACTAATAAATAAGAGTAAAGTACACATTTCTTAGCTTGTTGTACAAATTGTATTGCTTTGTTAGTCCTATTAACTCCCACTTCTATATAGGAGTAATATAGTTTCATAACAACAGTATCATTGTACATTTATATTTTTTTTAAGTCTCCTAGAATTAAAAGTGAGGAGTGCTTACTATAACAATTCTCTCTTGTCTATTATTATACATCTAATTTATGTCTATATAAATTATAAGTGTTTACTTTTGTTCTTTCAATAGAGAATTCAATCATATCATTTTTTTTTATATCTATATAAAGTATATCTCTAAAATAATTGAGTACGCTAAACATGAGGTGTTATTTCTAATAAAATAATTGAGCGGGCTAGGCATGAGGTGGAGACGAATAATTTATCTTTTCCTAACTTGACCAATTTTATAGATATTCTTTTGGTCCTTACTTTCATTATTAATGGTATAAAATGAAACCTCTACGTCTCTCTTTGTAAGAGTAATCACTATCCATTAAAGATTTAAAGTAGATGAATAGGAACAAATCAAGGGGAAAAGGTCAAAAAAAATCAAGGAGAATTTTTGAACCTATTGACGGTAAGGATATTTTTATATCAAATAATAATGGAGGACATTTTTGTCTAATTCACATAGTTTAAAGGCATATTTTACCGACATGGGTTGTGGTACACTGGTGGGAATGCTTCACCCTTAACCAGAAGTCTTGGGTTCGAGCCCTGGATATGGAGAAAATCTTGTTGGAAGCGTCACCCCCCAAATGAGCCATGCAGTGCGCGATTCGAATTTAGTCGGAGCTCCAATATGAACTTCGGACACTGGGTGAGAAATCAAAAAAAAAAGAATATAAGAGAAATTTTGGAGTGGGATTAAGAATTTAAATCTAGAATTAATTATTTTGCAAATAAAATTTCAATTATAGCTCATTCCATAATATTACAAGGTTGTCTTCTGTTTTCAAGATGTAGAATAAAAAAAATATACTCCTTTTAATAGCACAAAACATGCACATTTCCTTTCATTTTCTCTCATGTCCTCTCTAAACTATATCAATTTTGAAGTAATCCTCATTTACGTAATTAATATCACTAAAATCATGTAAATTTCATATAATATTACACAACACAAGCATGCATGAAGAAAAAAAAACAGTTTGTATGTACCTTGCTTTCTAATTGATCCATTTAATTCTTTCACAATCGATCTTGTCATTCTTTTATTATATTAAGCACCTTGTGATTAGTTATCAAAATTAAATTTGCATTTCTTGAATTTTGAAGTGACGTTCTCATGAAAAATACTTCAAAAAAATGATTGATTAAAAAGTCATGAAAGCAAATATCCGACAAATTCATAATCAAGCATGCATGATAAAAAAACGACCCTTAGGGCTTAGCATCATTGAAGAAAAAAAAATTGATAGTTTGCATGATAAAAAACGACCCTTGGGGATTAGAATCATTGAAGAAAAAAAAATGACAGTAGATGTTAAACTAAGGGTGACTCGGATTTCGATTTGCTGTCTAGGAAGGGAAAGGAAAGACAGAAAACCTGCGTTACGCGCTTGCCATTCGTGTCGTGCTTTCGGTCCGGAGTTGTGACGCTACTTCCCATTCTCGTTCTTGACTTTCAGCTCCATTCGAGTGAAGAAGAAGACTCCAAATCCCCTCCAATGGTCATTTTGCTTGGATTGGGTGATCATACAAGAGATTTATTTTCGAGTAAGCCTGATACCAAAGTTAGCAGCATACACAAGGAAATTGAACTTCCTACACATGGTAATCATGAGAAGTAGTGTATGTGTTGGACTCCTACCCATCATAATGAGAAGTAGTGTATAGCAACTTTGTTTACATAAGTATTCTATAAAAAAATTGTCACTTGGTAAATAAAATAAATTTACTTACCAAAAAAAATTATTAAAAAAAATATCATAAAACTATAAGGAGCTTTTCTCAAATTAATATGAAAGGACCCTGGATAGAGTCCAATTACCTTCCGAAGACCTTGAAAAGCATAACCAAGAAATATATTAGACTGAACTTTCTTGTGATTTTGACTTGCAAATGTTTTTTTTTTTTTTTTTTTTGCCTTGCAAGGCATATTTGATTTTAGGGCAAAAAAAATTAAAGATGATTTCAAAATAGGGGAACTCATGTGAATGACTTGATAATCAATCCTAAAAGCTAGTTTACTCTAATAATTAATTAGAAATAGAGAAAAATTTAAGAACAACTAAGACTAGGAATATAATTAGGCTCATTATCTAGGAAAAACTACATATATGGGTCATAAAACTTAAAATAATAATTATATGTTCATATCACAATTTAAAGTAATTCAAGAAACACTCATTCTCTTAAAAAAATTACAGTCCATACCCCCATTCATTAAGGCCGATAATTTTCGCTTAATTGATACTAAATCAGTATCGTATAGTGTATTAGTATCATTAAGGTTGATAATTTCGCTTAACTGATACTAAATCATGAGTATATATACTGTATTGGTATCATTAAGGTTTCTTGTTCAGAAATTACTCATTAGTCAATGATACTATAAGAGTATATGTATATTGTTGTGGTGTCATTAAGGTTTCTTGTTCATAAATTACTGATTAATCAATGATACTATAAGAGTATATGTATATTGTTGTGGTATCATTATGGTTTCTTGTTCATAAATTACTCATTAGTTAATGATACTATAAGAGTATATGTATATTGTTGTGGTATCATTAAGGTTTCTTGTTCATTAATTACTCATTAGTCAATGAAACTATAAGGGTATATGCATATTGTTGTGGTATTATTAAGGTTTCTTATTTAAAAATTACTCATTAGTCAATGATAATGTAAGAGTATATATGTTTTTATGGTATCATTAAGGTTTACTCTTATAGTATCAGTGGCTAATGAGTAATTTATAAACAAGAAACCTTAATGATACCGATAATATCTACAACTTATATATAAGTGTGGATAACCACACAGGTGGCGGTCAACATTCTTGCTTCACCTGGGTCGTTCCACACTTACATATATATATATATATATATATATATATATATATATTTGCCTATTTTTTTCTCCATTTTAATTAATTGTTTGTCTTATTTCTACTACTTATATATAAGTGTGGATAACCACACAGGTGGCGGTCAACATGCTTGCTTCACCTGTGTGGTTCCACACTTACATATATATTTGCCTATTTTTTTTCTCCATTTTAATTTGTTTGTCTTATTTTTTTAATTTTTTATATATTTAAAAATTGCATAAAAATACTACAGTATAAATCAAGATAATTGACAACTAAAATTAATATATATGTGTCACATAGAATGGGACAAAAGAAGTAACATGTATTATTTAATTTGAAAACTACGTAAAAAGTATTGTAAATCTTAATAATTAACAACATATAGACTCTTGAAATTCTATTTGTGCTACATATATTGGGACAAGGAAAGTAACATATATTATTTAAAAATTACATAAAAATTACAATAATTAACAACTTAAAATATTTTAAAATCATATCAAAATTTAATTGACTCTTTAAATTTTATTTATGTCACATAAAGTGAGACAAAAAAGTAACAGTATTGGGTAGCACGGGTCCTTATATCTTATATATATATATATATATATATATATAGTAAAAATAGTAAAAAGCTAAAATGTGAAAAATACATACTACTATATGTTAGCATGATGAACAACTAAATGATTGTATATATTAATGTAATTATATAGTGATATAAATTAGCATGACCATATACATTTGTTGTAGAATCAAAGGAATAAATATTGTGATAGAATAGCTGATTTGGAGGGATAGCAAGGTAGATTTAGAGGGATTGAATAACAGATTTGTAGAGATAGAATAGTTGATCTTTAGGGATAGGAATGACGGATCTTTAGGGATGTGTAATCTTTATTTTCTCTATATAAAGGAAAGACTCTCATTTTGAGAGAAATTCAGCAGAAAATTGACATGGTATTACAGCCTTCTCTTGGCTGTCTTGTTTCATAGAGTCATCTGTGGTTCCTTCTAAAAATCCTGGTTTTTGGTTTTTGGTTGACTGTTCATCGACAATCAGTCCTACCACCTGGGAATTTTGTTCTTGGTCATTCTAGTTACTTTCTTGAGTCTTTGTAGTTTTCATAGCTATTCAAAAGCATGAATTCACATCACTTTGAATCCTTCAGTGTTTGTTTTACTGGAAAAAATTATTCTTCTTGGGAGTTTCAGTTTCAGTTGTTTGTCACCGGTAAAGAACTATGGGGCCATATAGATGAAAGCGATCCTACTCCTACTGATGCAACAAAGCTAGGTGAATGGAAGATTAAAGATGCTCAGGTGATGACATGGATTCTAGGGTCAATTGACCCTCTTATTGTTCTTAATCTCAGGCCATAAAAGACAGCTAAGGCCATGTGGGATTACTTACAAAAGGTTTACAACCAAGATAATAGCGCAAGACGCTTTCAATTAGAGTATGATATTGCTAATTACTCTCAAGGAGGTCTTTCTGTTTAGGATTATTTTTCTGGATTTCAGAACTTATGAGCTGAATTTACAGATATTGTCTATGCGAAAATACCTACTGAATCTCTATCAGTGATTCAGGTAGTTCATGAGCAAAGCAAGCGAGACCAATTTTTGATGAAATTATGCTCCGACTTTGAGAGTGTTCGCTCGAACTTGATGAATCGTGACCCGTCTCCCTCTTCGGATGTTTGCTTTAAGGAATTACTTCGTGAAGAGCAACATCTTGTCACACAAAATGCTTTCAAGAAAGAAAATGATGTCACTGTTGCATTTGCTGCTCAAGTTAAAGGAAAGGGCAGGGATATGAGTAGAACTCAATGCTACAGTTACAAAGAATATAGTCATATTGCTAGCAATTGTAGCAAGAAGTTCTGTAATTATTGTAAACAACAAGAACACATTATCAAAGAGTGTCCCACGCGCCCTCAAAATCATAGGATCAATGCTTTTCAAGCTGGGATAAATGGTTCCACTAATGATAACTCATCTTCAGGACAAGTTCTTACTCCTGAAATGGTACAATAAATGATCGTGTCATCCTTTTCAGCATTGGGAATACAAGGTAATGATGTTACATCTAATTTTTGGATTGTTGATTCAGGTGCTTCTAATCACATGACCAACTCAACGAGCATCCTAAAAAATGTTCGTAAGTATCAGGTCCATCGCAAATACAGATTGCCAATGGTAGTAATTTACCCATTACCAAGGTTGGGGACATTACTCCAACTTTCAAGAATGTTTTTGTTTCACCAAAGCTCTCAACTAGTCTTATTTCAGTTGGACAATTGGTAGATAACAATTGTGATGTGAATTTTTCTCGTAATGGTTGTTTTTTGCAGGATCAAGTGTCTGGGACGACATTCGCGAAGGGGCCTAAAGCTGGACGATTGTTTCCTACACGTTTTTCCATTCCTCATGTTCTATCTTTTGCTTGTACTTTTACTGCTAGTAAGACTGAGGTTTGGCATAAACGTCTAGGACATCCAAATTCTGTTGTGTTGTCTCATTTATCAAATTCTGATTTATTGGGAAATAAAAATCAATTTTCAATTGCTTCCATCGATTGTTCTACTTGTAAATTAGGCAAAAGTAAAACTCTTCCTTTTCCTAATTTTGGTAGTCGTGCTACAAAGTGTTTTGATGTCATTCATAGTGATGTTTAGGGAATTTCACCAATTATTTCTCATGCTCATTTTAAATACTTTGTGACATTCATAGATGATTATAGTCGGTTTACATGGGTGTAATTTCTTCGATCCAAATTTGAGGTATTTACCATGTTCAAAACTTTTTTGGCTTACATTGAGACTCAATTTTCTACATGCATCAAATTATTAAGATCTGATTCAGGTGGAGAATATATGTCTTATGAATTCAAAAAATTCTTGCTTGACAAAGAAATTGTCTCACAACACTCTTGCTCATATACACCACAACAAAATAGAGTTGCTGAACGAAAAAATCGTCATCTTTTAGATGTCACTCGTACTTTATTGATTGAGTCCTCTGTACCAGCTAAATATTGAGTGAAAGCTTTGTCTACTGCTGTCTATTTAATTAATAGATTGCCATCTAAAGTGCTAAATTTTGAGTCTCTATATTTTCGACTTTATTACTAAAAGCCTAACTATTGTGATTTTCATACATTTAGTTGTGTTTATTTATTGCATTTGCCTCCTTCGCAGCGCAAGACACTTTCTATACAGTCTATTAAATATGCTTTTATGGGTTATAGTACTTCCCAAAAAGGTTTTATTTGCTATGATCCATGTTCTCACAAATTTTGTATTTCTAGAAATATTGTTTTCTTTGAGAATCAATATTTCTTTCCTACGATTGTAGATCCATCTTATGTTTCTCCTCTTCCTCCTACTTTTGAGGATTTATCATCTTCTTTCAAGAGGTTCAAACCTGGATTTGTGTATGAACGACGTCGGCCAACTTTATCCTATCCCGACACCGATCCGCCACCTGAAACTGTACTACAACTAGAATTTGAGAATTCTTCAAGATCTGGTCCTCTTGAGCCTACTCAACGATCTACCAGAGTATCTCGTACCCCCAATTGGTATGGTTTTTCCTCTACTTTATCCAATATATCGTTTCCATCTTGTTACTCACAAGCTTCCAAGCATGAATGCTGGCAGAAATCAATGGAGGAAGAACTTTTGGCTCTAAAAGAAAATGACACATGGGACATTGTTTCATGCCCTTCAAATGTCTGCCCTATTGGATGTAAATAGGTTTATTCAATCAAACTTCATTCTGATGTATCTCCTAATCGGTACAAAGCTCGATTGGTTGTTCATGGTAACAGACAAGAGTATGGGGTGAACTATGAGGAGACTTTTGCACCCGTAGCCAGAATTACTACGGTGCGAACTATTATTGCCAGTGCTGCTTCACAAAACTGGTATTTGTATCAAATGGATGTCAAAAATGCTTTTCTCCATGGTGATCTTAAAGAAAATATTTATATGAAACCTCCACCTGGTTTGTTCTCATAGCCTACATCAGATGTATGCAAGTTGAAGCGGTCTTTGTATGGATTAAAACAAACTCCAAGGCTTGGTTTGATAAGTTCCGGTCTACTTTGCTACAATTTTCTTTTGAACAAAGCAAATATGACTCATTTTTCTTTCTTCGGAAAATATCTACAGGTTGTGTTCTTCTTTTGGTGTATGTAGATGACATTATTATCACAGGAATTGATTCTTCACTAATCACTAGCCTCCAACAACAGCTTAAAGATTCTTTTCATATGAAAGATCTTGGTACTCTTACTTATTTTTTAGGTTTGGAAGCTCATAATATTGTTTCAGGTATGTTTCTAAACCAACACAAATATACTCATGATCTGATTTATTTGGCTGGTTTTCAAGATTCATCCTCCATAGATACTCCATTGAAATTGAATGTGAAGTATCGTCATGAGGAAGGCGATTTTCTTCCTGATCCAACTATATTTCGACAATTAGTTGAGAGTCTAAATTACCTTACTATTACTCAGGTTGATATCTCTTTTGCAGTTCAACAAGTTACTCAATTTATGCAAGCTCCTCGTCATCTCCACTTGGTGGCTGTTCGTCGCATCATTCGGTATCTTCTAGCAATATCTACTCGTGGTTTGTTCTTTTCAAGTGGTTCTCCTATTCGTCTTAATGCTTTTAGTGTTTCTGATTGGGCGGGATGTCCTGATACTCGTCGTTCAGTCTCTGGTCGGTGCATGTTTTTTGGAGAGTCATTGATATCTTGGAAGAGTAAAAAACAAGGTCGTGTGTCAAAATCTTCAACAGAGGCTGAATATCGATCCATGTCTACTGATTGCTCTGAGGTTGTATGGCTTCGTGGATTACTTGTTGAGATTGGATTTCCTTAATCTCATCCTACTCCTCTCCACGCTGACAATACAAGTGCTATTCAGATTGCTACTAATCCAGTTTTTTCATAAGAGGACCAAACACATCGAAGTGGATTGCCATTATATAAGAGAAGTTGTAGATAAAGGAGTCATTACTCTTCCACATGTATCCAACGAACTTTAAACAGCTGATGCGTTTACAAAATCCATGGCACGGCAACGCCATCAGTTGCTGGTGGATCAAGAAACATCAATTTAAGGGGGGATGTTAGCATGATGGACAACTAAATGATTGTATATATTAATGTAATTATATAGTGATATAAATAAGCATGACTATATACATTTGTTGTAGAATCAAAGGAATAAATATTGTGATAGAATAGATGATTTGGAGGGATAGCAAGGTAGATTTAGAGGGATTGAATAGCAGATTTGTAGAGATAAAATAGTTGATCTTTATGGATAGGAATGGCGGATCTTTAGGGATGTGTAATCTTTCTTTTCTCTATATAAAGGAAAAACTCTCACTTTGAGAGAAATTCAGCAGAAAATTGACACTATAACATTTATCAATTTGCTAATCCAATTTTTACTTCATGAACATCACTTTTACAATTAATATAACTGGGGATTATTGAAGAAGGTATTACATAGAACAATTACCACCTACTGTAATTAGTAAGAGTTTGTATGTAATTAATAGAAGTTAAAGGGTTAGTTAGTAAAGAGTCGGTTAGATTAGTTACAACTTACAACAAGATTTCTGCTTAGTTTGTATAAATGTAGCACATTACCGATTCATTTGTTTTTTCTCTTAAGCAATGAAGTTCATTTCTCATTCTATCTAATTCTTCTTCTTTACGTTTAGAACATTCCTAATCAAAGGGAACTGTTCTTCAAGATATCTTCTATAAGATATCTAACATGGTATCAGAGCAGATCGATTAATGTTGTAACTGCTTTCTAATCTAAACACTGATTGTACTGTTCATCTCGCTGGTAAATCTATGGCGAATGTGGACAATGAGTTGCCTGAGAAGTTAAGTCACAATCATCCTCTATTTTTACATATAATTGACAACTCTGGAGTATTACTCAGCTCAATTCAACTAACCGGAGCTGATAATTACTCTGTATGGAGTCGCGCTATGAAGATTGCAATTCTATGGCGTAATAAGTTGGGATTCATTGACGGTTTATGTAAAAAGGAGACGTATGGTCCTAATTTGACAAATCTATAAGAAAGGTGTAATCCAATTGTACTTTCATGGATTATGAACTCTGTGTCAAATGAATTACTTGGAGGAATTGTTTACTCCACAAATGCAACTGTTGTGTGGAAAAATCTCCAAGAACGATATGATAAGGTTGATGGAAGTCGTATTTTTCAGCTTCATAAAGAAATTGCCACAATTAGTCAAGGTACAAGTTCAATTTCAGTCTATTTTGCACGATTAAATGAACTGTGGGTAGAGTTTGATAGTTTAGCACCAATCCCTGCCTGTGACTGTGCAAACTTGAGAGAATTTGTTATATTTGTGCATAATCAGAAGTTATTGCAATTCCTTATGGATCTTAATAAAGATGATGCCATTACCATCTCTCAATAAGACTTATTCGATGTTAATTGAAAAGGAAAGTCAAAGAAACATTTCACAATCATCTGCTAGCTCACTAGTCGAAATCCAACACAATCAGTGACTAGGCCAAGACCATCACACACCTCTACCTATGATCCAAATGCCTTTTGTGATTACTGCAAACGCACATGTCATACTCGAGCTATTTGTTATCAACTTCATGGATATCCCCCTAGGTATGAAAGGAAGAAAAAAAGACAATTCTCTACTAACACTGGGAGGGGCAGACCTTCTAACGAAAGGAGACAGTATCCAGCTGCCAATAATATGGTTAGTGAATCTAAACACAACCATAGATTTGACCTTGATCACAACAAGGTATGAGTTCAGGGAATCATAGTGGAAGCCAAGGATACGGGAGAGGAAATAGTCAGGTTGACCAAACTGATTACCAAAGAGGTATGACTGTCTTACATGAACAATCTAACCAGATTTTAACTATGCTTAGACAAACAAATGTACATGAAGGCACTGAAGGTCCATCTACATCTCATTCATCTCATTCAAGTGCAAATTTAGCTCAGGAATATCCTGCAGCAGGTACAACTACTAGATTATAGATTTAGGAGCCACAAATCACATGACACCACATACTGATATGCTTTTTCAGAAAGACACTCTTTCACCAAATAATCCTAGAACTGTACAATTACCAAATGGCACCACTTCTCATATCACACACACTGGTTCAAGTAGTTTGACTAAACATGATACTCTCGATAATGTTCTCCTTATTCCTGAGTTTAAGTTCAATCTACTATCAGTGTCAAAAATGACTAAAGACTTGCAATGTGTTGTGTCTTTCTTTCCTGACTTTGTTATCATTCAGGACCTCTCAAGTAGGCAGGTGAAGGTGATTGGTAAGGAGCATGCTGGGCTCTATCTCCTCCCTTCTCATATTCACTCCACAGACACACAATGTCAGTCACATCTAGCACACACTGATGCTGCCTCTTCATCAACAGACTCTCAGATTCAATTGTGGCATCAAAGACTAGGACACACATCATCCAGTGTGTTAGCTCATACTCTTGATTTTTCTACCAGTAAATGTTCTCAAACTGTATACTTCTGCACCATTTGCCCTTTAACTAAGCAACATAGACTTCATTTTCCTCATAGCAGTTTCATTTCTTCTATTCATTTTCAGTTGTTACATATAGATGTTTGGGGTCCTTTCAAATCTCTCACATATGATTGTAACAAATTCTTTGTTACCATAGTAGATGATTGTACTAGGATGTTATGGATATTTATAATAAAATACAAAAGTGATGTTTATGTTGTGTTGAAAAACTTCTTTACTTTGGCCAAAACTCAGTTTAACTTTGTTGTTAAGCCCATTAGAACTGATAATGGGTCAGAGTTTGTCAATGCTGAGTGTCATCAATTGTTTATCAATCTGGGTATTAGTCATCAAAAGACTTGTATTCATACTCCTCAGCAGAATAAGATTGTTGAAAGGAAACACAAACACATACTTGAATTGGCAAGGGCAATCAGGTTTCAGGGTCATATCCCAATCAGATTTTGGGGTCACTGCATTCTTAATGCTACATACATTATCAACAGGTTGTTTAAATGGGAAATCACCCTATAAGGTGTTTCACAAGAAGAAACCTTCTCTTTTATATATGAGAGTCTTAAGTTGCCTTTGTTATGCCAAAAACATGTACATCACTAATAAATTTCACCTTAGAAGTGTGATTAGTATTCATATGGGTTATAGTGATCTTACAAAGGGGTATTTGTTGTATAACCTGAGAGATAAGAATTTCTTCCTAAGCAGAGATGTTAAATTCAGAGAGTCTATATTCCCTTCTGTTGTGCCCATATCTAGTTCCTGGCAACTGTTCCCCTCTATCATATACCATCTAATCATGATCCTAGTTATGATCCTGGTTCAATGCCTACAGAGGAATTAGGGGTTTCATCTGTTGTGATTGTACTTGATGTTCCTACTCAGAGGAAGTCTCACAGGATCAGCAAAGCTCCATTATGGCTTCAAGATTATGTTGCCTCTGTTCAATTCAGTCCTATCAAGCCATTATACTCCCTTGATCAGTACATTGGCTATGATCATTTATCCAGCTCTTATAAGGACTTTCTCTCTACCTTTAGGACTGATGTTGAACCTGCCACTTTTGAGGAAGCTTGCAAGTCTCTAGGTGGGTTGAGGCAATGTTGGCTGAGCTATCAGCCTTGGAGGATCATAAGACTTGGCAGATGGTTTCCTTACCTTCTCACAAAAAGGCTATTGGCTGCACTGGAGAAGTTGAGAGATTTAAAGCCAGACTAGTTGTCAAAGGATTCAATCAGAGGGAATGTTTAGACTACCAAGAGATTTTTTCTCCAGTTGTGAAAATGGTCACTATCAGGAGTATGTTGGCTCTAGCTGCTTCTGAACACTGGCATGTTCATCAAATTGATGTCTCCAATGCTTTTCTTCAAGGAGATCTTTCTTATGAAGTTTATATGACTCTGCCCCAGGGATTTCAGCTTCCACAGGGATTCATTATGCAGGGGGAAACCTGTATGTAAGCTCAATAAATCCCTTTATGGGTTGAAGCAGGCTCCTAGACAATGGAATGTAAAACTCACTCAAGTTTTTATCAAACTTGGTTTTATTCAAAGTCTTTTGGACTACTCATTGTTCATTAAAAGGACTGGTACATCACTAGTATTAATTCTTATATATGTGGATGATATGATGATTACTGGTAATGATCTTAAACTCATTCAACACACCAAAAAGATTTTCTAAGATACCTTCAAGATGAAGGATTTAGGAGACCTCATATACTTTCTTGGGATTGATTTTGCAAGGTCACAAGCATGTATTGTTATGCATCAAAGAAAGTACATATTGGAAATTATTTCTAAAGCTGGCCTTAGAGCAGCAAAACTAGCTTCCACCCCTCTTGATCCTTATGTCCAGTTGACAACCAGAGAATATGATGAAATAAATGGAAAAGGCAAGGATGATAAACTACTTGAAGATGCTACAATATATAGAAGGTTAGTTGGCAAACTGTTATATTTAAATGTCACAAGACCAGACATTGCCTTTGCTACACAAACCTTGTGTCAGTTCCTTCACCAACCTAAGTAGTCTCATCTTAATGCTGCACTCAAAGTGGTGAGATACATAAAAGGGCAAGCTGGACTAGGTGTCCTGTTATCTAGCAAGAGAAACAATCAACTGAATGTATATTGCGATTCAGACTGGGGAGCATGCCTACATACTAGAAAATCAGTTTCTAGTTTTATAGTGATGCTGGGAGATTCACTAATATCCTGGAAGTCAAAGAAACAAGGAACAATATCTAGAAGTTCAGCAGAAGCAGAATATAAGAGCATGGCAAGTGCTGCAGCTGAAGTTGTTTGGATAGTAAGGTTATTCAACTAACTAGATGCTGATGTTCAAACTCCTGTGACTATTCACAGTGATAGCAAGTCAGCAATTCAAATTTCAGCAATCCAATTCTTAATGAAAGAACAAAACATATTGAATTGGGTTGCCATTTCAGAAGGGAGAAAATACAGCAAGGATTAGTGGAAACAAAGTATTTGAATACTAAGGAGCAAGAAGCTAATATACTAACTAAAGGCCTGGGGAAGTCTCAACATGAATACTTAATGTCCAAGTTTGGTGTATTAAATTTGTTCATACCTTCAAACTTGAGGGGGAGTATTGAAGAAGGTATTACATAGAGCAATTAGGACCTACATGTAATTAGTAAGAGTTTGTATGTAATTAATAGAAGTTAGAGGGTTAGTTAGTAAAGAGTCGGTTAGATTAGTTACAAAAAGATTTCTGCTTAGTTTGTATAAATGTAGCACATTACTGATTCATTTGTTTTTTCTCTTAAGCAATGAAGTTCATTTCTCATTCTCTCTAATTCTTCTTCTTTACGTCTAGAACATTTCTAATCAAAGGGAATTGTTCTTCAAGATATCTTCTTCAAGATATCTAACAGGGATCTCTTGCAATTATTATAATATTGGGGGAGAAAATGAAAGTACTAAAGGAACTAATTAAGGAAGAAAAAAAAAACAAAACCTAAGGAAAACTCTCATTGCATGAAGGAAGATGGTTGTGACTTGTGAGGATATATAAAGATTAAGATATGTATTAAAGTGAGTTATTTAGAGAATTAATGATGGATTTTTAGGTTTCAGAAACTGAAAAGAAATGGGGGATAAAGAAGAATAAATGGCGGAGGTGTAATTAAAACTTTTAAATTTATCAATGTAGTTGTGAGGATGTATAAAAAAAATATTTTGTTGTGAGATGTGACAAACATAAAAAGATCAACAACATAATAAATATATTAACATAGAAATGACGTTCACTGATCACTTAAAAACTCGCATTTGGTAAATTCAAAATTGATTCTTCCACATTTTTGTTTATGCTTAAAAAGTTTTTGATTTGTCACGGGGGATCATTGGTAGTTATGGTTGTTTTCTGGTAATGGTGTGACACAGCAAATGTGTAAAGAGGGAAATCGTATTATGTTATTGTCTTCGATTTAGGTATATCATTCATTGTATATCAATGTATCTCTCAAATGTATTTTTGATATTTATCATACGTATGCCAAATGAATTTGTATATTATATACATGACATACATATAATATGTAAGTTATACACACAAAAAAGTAACATACGTGGGACTAATCTGCTTCAATCTTGAAATTCAATTTAAATCCTCACAAAATTTGTTACAAATCATTCCAAACTTGAGATATAAGTTCCTCAAAAAATTTCCAAGATTTTATAACAACACTAGTCAATTTACAAATCCAAATTTTAGCTTCAAAACTTCATCAATAATGATTGAGTCTAGTTTTTCACGTTTTGTGCTTGAAAAAATTGACAGAGGAGATAAGAAGAAAAGGAGATTCCTTAAATTATTAATTCTGGGTTTTGTTGGAGGTTCTTTTATATGTGATATGAAGATTTCATTATTATATTCTTGAAAGTGAAACAATATCATAATATTTTTATACATATAGGGGGTCCAATTATTTATATCTCTATAAATTTTCCAATTTCAAAAAGTGAAAATTTTATAAATGACATATATAAGACTAATAATTTCAAGTTATGACAGTATAATAATTCTTTTAAGTTGTAACAATAAAAAACTTTAGGTTCTAACATTTTATTAAAAGAAAAAAAGAAAAAAATAATATTAAAAATTAAATTTTTAAAAATAATAAAGGGTAAAAAACGGATAGAGTTGTATTAATTAATTTGAATACATTAATGATAATAATAATTGCCATAAATTTAGGAGATTCAAAATAAAATATGAATATTTGATTTCTTTTTTTTACTCAAATCAGTAAAAAGTATTTCAAAAGGCATATTTTTATTTTTATTTCAAACGTTTCTCTCTCTTATTTTTTGATTTCAAGCGTTATTCAAAACAAAATATGAATATTTGATTTTCTTTTTTTACTCAAATCAATTAAACGTATTTCAAAAGGCAAAAAAAAAATTTAATTTCAAATCTTTCTCTCTCCTATTTTTTTATTCCAAATGTTTCTCTCTCCTCGATTTTTTTTCCCTGTAATTGTTGTCATTCACGACTAGTTCCAAATGGTTTGGGTTCAACAATCTTCAGTTTGTTGTAATGGAAAGCTTCTTATCCGTATTAATTAAAATGATGGTAGATGGGATCCTTTTGGTTAATATTATTTGCGATTTATTATTTTAATGAAACGTACAAAAAAAAGTTAAGAACAATGAAACCGAAAATGAAATTTTCTGATTTTGTTTGTGCATAATATATTTAAATTTTGATGTTTTTTGTATGATCATTCTTTTCTTCATATTACATAATAATTTTTGTGAAACTTGAATAAATATTGGTATGAATAATTGGATGCCAACTATATATAGTTTGGATACCAATTATATGGTATTCATTTTGTTCTCCAATTAAATATCAAAACTAAATTGTTTATGTATCCAATTGTTATATAGTTTGTATATAACTGATCATATCTAGAAATTTGTATCTAATTGATATGCAGTCTGTATATAAATAATATCCTGAAATTATGAGAGTCAATCTGTAATTCATATGTAGTTGATAACTGTCTTGAAGAAAACAATGCATTTTATGTATCATTCAAAACTTAAAACTGTATAAAAAATAAATATATATCGTTAAAAAGTTAAAAAAAATATGAAATACTAAAGAGTCTAAGCTGCAATCAACTATCTCAAATTTGATCTCTGTGGTCTTGGTGTAGGATAATTGTTGGTATCCGGAGCATGTTCTTTTGCTATGCGGGGTCCACCAAATTTGCTAGCAACAGTCCCAGTTACTTCACTCTCACTTATCGCGCCATCATCGTTCTTTCCGTAGTGCCATCAACCTAGTTGTAGAAATTGAAAAAAAACCTTCCTATTATAAGAAATTTGTATTATAAGAAATACTAATTTCATACCAACATTAGTCATAATTTATACAAAAAATGAGTGATTTAACAAACTACAATCAATTCACATAATTGGACCAATGCTATCATACCTTTTTTTGATAAAGGTATACCAATGTTAAAACATATTTTATATTATATTCATAAATAGTATATAAAGTCAGCTTTCATACCAATATTATTCATGTGTCATGCCAGAATAATTTGAAAAAAATAACTTTCCTCTAAATTGTGTACCAACTTCATACCAGATTTAAATAAGTTTCACACCAAATACAAGTAACACATCATACCATTTTTATACCAATTCATGCCAACATTAAACGAAATTCATGCCAAACAATAATATGCATAATATAACAGTTTTAACAAAAAATCTACTAAATTGAATAATTGTAAAATAAATTAAATATAATATTTATCCTAACCACTTTTTTTTTTTTACCTTTTTTGGGTGTTGAAATTTCCAAGTCCTCCTTTGTTGCTGCTCTTCTTTTTGATGATTTTGAAGACTCCCCCGTATCGACGTTGGTTGATTTTTTTGTTTTTTTCTTCTTTTTCTCACTTACAAAATTTGAGTCTGAATCAGAAGGGGGTTCTACCATTCTCCCTTCCTTTTTTGTCCTTTTTGATTTGCAGGACTTTCAATTTTCTTTTCTTGACTCTTCTTCCCCTTTTGTGTAACTTGTTTCTTCCCTTGTGAAGTACCGCCCTTTTTCGCCAGACTTTCATTCTTGTTTGGCGGCTGCGATTGAGTCAAATTGTTGTGTGTTGCAGCCTCTATTTCAGTTGTAGATGTTGCATCTACTAATCGAGGGCTCTTTCGAGGAGTATGATCAAGTTTCTTCGACATGTTTTGTCGAAGAATCTTAAAATATTGATTCTTACTGTTGTGAATTTACCCTTTTGTTTTGATTGTATGGAGAATATATTTCTCCTAATCAATTTTTAGATGTTGAAACCGGCTTCAATGGAGTATGGATGAAAGAGATGAAAGATGAATTTCTTTTTTTTTGAACGTGGGGTGGTGGGATGGTGGCGTGTTGAATAACATAGGTGTGCTACTTAGAGGTGTAGGATTGACGTGGGGTGAGGGATTTAGGTGGGGTGTGGGGGTGTGGCTTGTAACTGTAAAAAAGGTTCAATAATCAATGTAAATCCCTATAATTGTGTAAGAGATAATTATGAGATATTCTTTATTTAAATAATTTAATAATAATATAAAATTATAAAAAGATTAATTATTTAATAAAGTAAAATTTAATTGATTTATAAATAATTAGTGATATGTTATAACCCGTAATTAAACTGTTATAAGCAAGAATTTTTTTAAAGTGAATTTAAAACCTATAATATTGACTCTTAAATGTGTATATGGGGTGACTTTTACAAAACATTGAGGAGCTTTTCTCAAACAAATATAGAAGGACCCTGGACTGAGCCCAATCAATTGAAAAGCTTAACCAAGAAATATCTTAAATGAACGTATTGGCTCTCAAATCCCAACTATGCAATTGAAAAGAGCTACTATGGCAAAACGTTTTCCGGTGCTTAACAATTTTGGGGCGATCTTTAATTTTGACCCACCCTCAAATTGGTACGCTTTAGGGTGTGTTTGGTATGAAGGAAAATGTTTTCCTGGAAAACAAGTTGATTTTTGACTTATTTTCTCATGTTTGGTTGGTGAGTAGAAAATATTTTCCGAAAAAGTTTTTTAGTGTTTGATTTATGAATGATTTTTTTTTTTTGAGAAATATTTTTTATTTTTACTAGGTAGAAAATAATTTTTGAATTTGAAAATATTTTTTTAAAAACAAACTTAAATTTTTTTGGGGGTGGGGTGGGGGGG
>NC_064290.1:6339610-6355409 GCF_019186545.1 Solanum stenotomum | reverse complement strand
AGGTGAAATAAAAAAGGAAGACGAACAAGTAGAAAGGGTGTGGCTGCGCTAATTATTAATATCTTGTGACAAACATCCAACCGTGATTCTCTCCTGTAAACATGTGCAACTACTATTTCTTAATTTAAACCATTGTGTATGTATGTATTATATGTCCACATGTGAGTTGTTTTTGTAGATCTTACAAAATAAACCTTTGCCTGGTTGCAATGTTCAATGTTGCCATTTACTATAACTATACGACCAACATGCCTCAGTCCTTCCTGGGGAGTTGAGTTGCTCTTTCCCCTAGTTTTGTTCAAAACTTTTTGATTCTCATCGTTTTCTCCATTATAGATTCCCCTCATGTCGATATGATTCTCATGTACTTAGTTACTTATTATATTTTCAAAAACCTCATTGCTGGTCATTGCAGTAAATTACTCTCTCTGTCCCTAATTACTTGTTCACTTTTTTTTATAGTTATCACTAATTACTTGTCCATTTTGACAAATCAAGAGAAAACAAATTCTTTTTACATAATATATCCTCAATTAAATGACTAATTATTTTGAAAAAGGTAGAACTTTTCATCCACTTCATAATTAATAGGGGTAAAATGGTAAACTCACTATGTCATTAATTATTTTCTTAATAGCTGTGTCAATTCAAAAGTAGACAAGTAATTAGGGACAAAGAAAGTAGTAATTAAGTATCATTCACTCTTAACCAGAGATTTCTAGTTCCAATCACCAAAGTTATGAAGTCATCTTTGTTAGAAAGCTCTTTATCCCCCAACGTGGGGCATCTAATTTAGTCAGTTCCGACGCGGAGCAATTAGGGTGGAGTTATTTATGCCTCAAAAATTATATTTGGTCAAACAAGAGCTGCTGGCTTAACATATAATTTCATATATGTATCAGGGAAAAAAAGGAGTTGAGATGTCCAACTAAATCACTAGACCAAAAAGTTAAAAGAAATATAGCTTATTTTTTACCACTTGCAAAGAAATTCAACCAGCCAAGTTAGACCAAACAAATTTGTAAGTTTATTAACATGCCCAAACAAATTTGTAAGTTTATTAACATGCCATGAGGTCTTAAACTATTAAATAAAACAATATCCAAAAAAACTCAACCAAAATAATGAAAGGTTTCAAAAGTTAAACAGGAGATTCACATAAAAGAAGGGTAATATTTTCTGGCACTAGTTGTTAAAAAGAGATTGTCTTGCAAATAATAACCTGAATTTACAGTGGAGCAAAAAGACAAAATAACCCCTTTTTCACCCCTCTTCCGATTTTGTCAACTAGCAAACATTTCAACGTGAATCCCCCAAAATCACATCACATGAGCAAAATAACAGAGTGATTCTTCTTCTCTAATTCAGTAGAATGATTAGGGGCAAAAAAGTAAACAAAATAGCAAAACCAGAAACGCCAACGAACGGTGAAGATGAATCATTTTTTTCAAACTGTAGTGAATCGACGGCTAGTGGCATGTTCTCCTGGTCCGGGCTACACTTGGACTCATGCGGTGGGTGCGCACTATACATGATAGCGCGCAATACAGCAGAAACCGTCGGTATGTACGCCGTCTTGTTGCGTGCCAGTAACCATGTCAATCCCATCAACTGACAGTCTCTGCTTAGCATCTTGCTCACTCTATCCCCACCCGTTACATCCATTTTGTGTGTTCGATTTTTTCCACCGTCACCGTTAAGCTACAGAAACGTAAAATCTAAATCAGAATTACAGTACAGATATAGGTTGAGTGGAGAAGAAGAAATATGTCAATGAATACGTGACCGACCTTTTGTAAAGCACCGAGACACCGGGTACAACCGGAATAAGAAGAGTTCCGACAATTCCTCTCGAGATTTCTGACGGCGGCGGTCGGAGTTGCATTCTTCGAGCCGGTGAGGTTGAACGCCGCCGGACAACTAAGGGAGGTAATCTGATGAAGACGAATACCACAGAAACACAAAACGGCATCGCATGTACCATTAGGTTGCGGGAGATGGATGTTGCGGCTCTGAAGAGAATTCTGAAGCGTATTAACGCATTTCTGCGAGTCATCCGGCATCATCGGCAAGTCGGAGCTTGCTGGTGCAGCCGCCCCTGAAACTTGCAAAGCTGAACGCGCGTGAGCTGCGAATAACCATGCCGCCAGTACAGGACAGCAACGGCTCCGGTCCAGGTTCTGTCCGCACGCCGCGCTCACTCCACCAAATAGCTCGTCGGACAAATCCAACCGGCATATCTGTGACTCGGTCTGAACCGGAAAAGCTGGAACAGTGTTAGAAGCGTAATCACCTGGCTTCAATGGCTCCGCCGGTTCAGCAAGTAACCCAGCAAACGAACCTTTACACATACAAAGCAGCGTCAAAAATAACGTGAAAAGTCTGGTTTTCAACTCGACTCTCATTTTCTCTGTAGAAATTGGTAAAGTAGAAAAAAAAAAAAACCAAAGGCAAATGAGTTGGAAGTTGAAGCGAACTTTTGTTTAGTTTTAAACTAAACAGTGGAATGGGAAGAGATTTTTTCTTCTTTTTCTCAGTGTTTTGCTTTTAAAACCAAAAAAGGGAGAGTTTCAGGAGATGCGAATAAAAAAGTACTAGAGTGGGTTTTTACATGAAAGAGATGAAGCGAAGAAAGAAAAACGAAAATAAAAAAGGCGAGTGTCACTGTGCAAATAGGGAGTGGGAGTGAAAGAGAAATGGAAGTGGGTGGTCACAACTCACAACATTGTTTTTTTATATGGAATGGATCACATAATTTAACATTGGGTTAGGTTCAAATATGTGATCTATTCATAAATAATTTCTTCTTTTATTTTCTCTCCGTATTTGAAATCTGGATTAAAGTCTTGACTAAATTCTATTCATACATATTTTATTTATATTCATAATTCGAATTCGAAAACTCTGATTAAGAATTAAACAACTTTATCGTTGCACCAAAACTGATGTTATTGATTGATTATCTCCACTAGCCTTTTGGAATTATTCATTTTTTTAGGAATAATATTAAAATTATTGTTTGATATATAAACTTTTAATCAAATTGGAAGTTCGATTTAAATTTTTAAAAAGTGCTTAACTTGATTTTTTAATAGTATTATTTTTCTAAATTTCGAATAAAGTATTCTTTTACTAGAAATATAATTAAACGTACTTATTTAATAACTCTAACATCGTACATTTTGAATAAAAATTTAAAAAAAAAATTGAAATCCATGACGTCTACTAAATAAATCAAATTGTGATTAGATCTTTTAGATTAAAAATTCTTTTTAACACTCAGCATATTGATCTAAAACTTTGAAAAAGTTTATACAAAAAAAGTGAGAAGAGTTTGTCCCATATGCGTTCTTATATACGATCAATCATCACTCTACTGAAAAATTGAAATTTAAGTTATAAAACTGATCGCTAAATAATTTATAGCTGATAAAAAAAAGTCGATCGGATTAAACTCAATGTTCATTTGATTATTATGGTATTAGAGTAGATCATATCTCATTTAGTACTTTACTTGATATTGGCCACTATTAAATCCACATAGTTGTTTAGTGATAATCTGAAAAATTAAGAAAGCTTCCCACTTATAGATATGGTGCATTGAATGAGACTATTTTTTTTTAAATCAAGATATTAGATTCAAAATTTTAATATGAAAAAATTCATAATAGAAAACGTTTTTTCTTCAAATGCAGTCTTATACAATATCAATTCAAAATAATTAAACTTCAATAAGAATACCAGATATCGAGTAGAAAACCAAAAAATTAAGAAGGTGGAGCTGGGTGTGGGGGTGAGGGTGAGGATGGGGTGGGGTCCTTAGTCATACAGATTCGTTGGTTTTTAGAGAAAAGGGAGAGTGGAAAGGCTGTCTAGGGATTTGGCTTCTTTTGCTGTCCTTTTCCTTTTCATTCTTCTTTTTCTTTTATATCACTATCTCTATGTTTGTCTCCCTCTTGTATGATTCTGAAACTTGATTCTTTTCTGCCTTTTTAGTTTTTTTTTTTTTTTATAAATATAAAAATAATGTTGCTCACACTGTAACCCAAATAATGTAATATATCCACTCTTGATGAATATTGGACTTTGTATTCAAAGATATAACAACATTTATTCCTTTTAAGTTCTCTTATATTAAGCTTAAATTTGCCTCGGAAAAAAATGGTTTCGAATTTGTTGTAATTGGATTTCGATCATAAACTTTTGAAATAGTACTGAAAACTTGAAGTAATCTTTCAATTGATCACAAATTCTGCATAAGACAAATTTTAGAACTTATGTTTGATTAACAATAGAGAAATCTTTTTGTCATTCATCAAACATAAAGTTCTAGCTTTTGGCTATAAAATATAAATCTAAGGTATTTTAAAATAATGAATCTACTCAATATATTAATCAATGCTGAAAAACTAAGACTTAATTTTATCAAGCGAAAATAAATAATTAAGATCAATTTTTTGAGATATCACATATCATATTTTATAACTCTTATATCGAATCAAATAGTACAGTGTAAGGGGAGGAGTACTACGTACTTTGACTCAATTTCTTTATTCAATTATTTTTTTCTTTTAAATAAATGAATAAAAAATGTTTTTCCGATCATATATGATATTGAGCAGATGGGCTGTGACTGATTGGCATTGCCACAACTTGAATTGTTTATTTTGAAGACATGGAGTGGTTAGATCAGAAATGTGATCTTTGGAGATTTATAAATATTTCGAGGGAATGTTTAATTGGCTTATATTCCATTCATACATAAGTTTTTTTATTAATCAAATATTTATCAAAACAGCTTTTCAAAATTTTGGGAGAAAATTAATTCACCAAATTAAATTTCAAGAAAAATATTTAGGGTAAAGGCAACAAGATATCAATGGTGACGGTAATTCGACAGTAAATACTTATTCGTATACACCAAACTAATGCAATTTACATGATTTAATAAAGTAAAATACATGTTAATTAATTAAAATTAAATAGATTGAACTATAAATTCAAACACATGACATGCATTTATCGAATAGATTAATAATACATAGGTGCAAATAACTTTAGATACACAAGGTGTAAATAAAAATTCTATACAAGAAAAAAATTTCACATGGTATTAATTGAGTGGAATACGTTAAAATTAATGAATTCAATTACTTAAAAAGAGTATATGTAAAATATTCGTACAATCAAATTGTGGGATCATAATCTTATTAATAAAATTTCTAATTTACAATAAGAATTATTAATTCATAGAATTTTTATTTATCAATCTAAAAGTTCGACTCCTATTCTAAGAAACATCAAATTGTATTTGAGCATAGAAATCCAACAAATCTTACTCTCTTATTCTTTATCTTTTGATTACATTTCTATTAAAATATCTGGACAAAAATAGAAGAACGTAGCCGTGGATTAATAAGAAAATATAATTTTTGTTCACTTTTAATTGTCATAATTTCATTTTTTAGAGTCAAACTATAAAATTTCGACTAATATTTATTATGTATTTTTACATCATATTGATATGCAAAAAATTGCAATTTATAGTAGTACTTTTCGTATAATTTTTGAATATTAAAATTTTTGTTTAAAATATCAAATTAATGTAATCTAGTTTAACTTTGAAGAAATAATCAAATTAATATCCAAAAAATGCAACATGACACATAAAAGAGGACGGAGTGAGTAATAACAAATTAAATGAAACTGAGACCGAATGAAGTCTAGTTGTAGAATTTTGAACTAATGTTCAAACCTGAGTTCGCCAACAAACTCAACATGAAACTTGGAAGTACATTTTACTTTTGGGAAGCTGAGGGGCTTTTTTCTAAAATAAAAAATAATAATTTCATTAACCGTTATTTGTATTAGAGTTTGACTAAATCCATATGTGTCACTAAAAGTCTCATATTGGAAGGTAAAGTGTTTCCTAACAAAGATAATTTCATTTTCATATTAACTCAAACCTGAAATCTCTAATTAAAAATAAAAGAATAATTATTGTTCCACGACAACCCTGATTTTTTGGTTTTTGATCTAATGCTGTCAGCAGCATCTTCTTGACGTAAGTGGGTGGATAGGTATCCTTACGTTGGGACAAAAGTCTTGCTCCACAGCCAGTAGCACATGCCCCAGCCTTTTTTCCCTTTGTACATAAACTTAAAATATAGTAGTTTGTTATTTAATTACTCCAATTATACCTTAAATGTAGAGCTCTAAAATCTTTAAGTTTCAAATAGAGCTTGGGTTAATACCTCAGATGGTCACTCAACTATCCGGTCTTTCCTCAGAAAGTCACTCACATGGTGACTTTTTAGTGAAAATTAAAAGTTGAGTGACTTTTTAAGGCAAAAGTGGATAGTTGAGTGACCATATGAGGTATTAACCCAATAGAACTTATAATTTCATCTTTTACTAGTGGTGCCAACCATATTTGCGCATAAGAAATGTACGTATCGTATCATAAGAAATATTAAATTTGAGTTAAAGTTTCTTACTTTTACCAAAAGAGTGAAAATAGAGTATTAGATACAGATTTGGATGAACCCAATTATTTTTACTTAAACCCTCTATAATATAAAAAAAATATTTATATATATTTAATTGTTAACGCAATGACAAGGTTTGATGGCTAGTCTGAACCCATAAACACTAAAACTTAATTTCTTCTTTGTTCCGTTGAACCTACAATTTCAATGATAACTCCACATGTGTACGATTTCATGATAAGTTCATAACCATAAATTCTTAATTTTGGCTCCATCTTTGATCCATCATTATGATATTGTTGATGTTGAGTACTAGATATTATATTAACTAATCATAACAAATCAATCAGTAATTACCTCAATTAATTAGTATATATAAAATTGTCCCTATAAGTCAATAAATCTTTTTAAATTTCTCGTGTGGTAATTTCCACACCAGGAAGGACCACATATCAAGTATTTTCAACATTTAACAAATTGAAACTATAAAGTTTAGTGTAAAAACAACTTATTCTTCTGACTTTAAATTAGAGAAAGAAAAAAAAAGTAGGTAAAGTGATCAAAAAGGCATACAATTAGCTTGAGATTTGTGTACTTTATAGTGTCAAGGCAATACAAAAAGCACCTACTACACAGAATTATTTCAATAAAAAGGCTCTTTACAAAAAGCTAAGTAGCCCAACTCGTGTTCCCCAGTTTCCACTCTGAAGAAAACAAGAGAAAAGAAACAAAAAGACAATTCCACTTTTATTTTTCTACTTTCTATGTCATCACCCTTCTCATTTAGGTATTTGTATTTTGGTTACCGTTTTCTTAACGTCAATGTATGACTTAAGCTTTTGCGTTTTTTTCACGCACAATTGCTAATATGATACGTCCTTGAACTTTGAGAAAATAGTTTGTATGTCTCAACATTCATGCCACTATCGTTACAGAAAAGGTCTATTCGTGTCATTATTTTTAAGAACTTTGAGAAAATAGTTTGTATGTCTCAACATTCATACCACTATCGTTACAGAAAAGGTCTATTCGTGTCATTATTTTTAATGAATAGATTTAGTGATTATGCAGAATTATTTTTTCACATATACGATATCAAAATTAAATGAGAAAAGTTTAATTAAATTTGAAGTTAACCTTAACTCGTTAACACTATATCCCAATCCATCCTAACCCATATTTCATTTGTTGTTTTTAGGATGTTGACATCATAGATAAAAGATTAAAACGACAATTTTCAAATCTTTTATCTACTTGGGACGTTTTCTTAATGATGGAACTTTAGAAATCGACTAAAAAAATAAAAGAAAGATGAAATGACTTAAAGAAGCAGCATTGGTAATTGAGCACGAAAAGTATAGTGGCAAGGAGTATATATAAAATAAAATATAAGTAATGATGGTGTCGTAAATCCCTCTTTCTGTCTCTTCTATTTTATTAAAAAAAAATTACTATTCCTAGGCATTTTGCTACCCATGATATCATCTTACATGTTTTTTATTAATATATGTATATTAGAGTTTGCTCAAATTTAAATTTATCATAAAAATATTCATATTAGAATAAAACGCTTCCTACATGTTATATGTTTGATCTAAGGTTTTGTGATCTTCTATTTTGGATATATATTTTGATTGCCTATAATTGCCAATGCCAATAGAAACATACCTTGTATAGCTGTATTTCAAATACTTTGAGAGGGAGGGGGGATGTAATATTTAAATGGTAAAATTTTATTTTTAAACTTACTAATCACCATATTAAATATTGTATTTGAAGTGCCAAAAATTATGATTTCAATATATGATAATTCGATATTTAACAACAAGTACTCACCGTTATGTTGAGTAATATTGAATTCTAACAAAATAAAATTGTGAACTAGTTCCGTGAAAAAGCAATTACCAAATCCACTTAGACACAACATTTCAACTACAATTTAACTCAAGTCATTGGAATCATCAAATGTAACACTAATGATGACTTTTAAGAACAAATACAAAATGCAACTTAAAGCAAAACAACATTATATTGGAAGAATTAGGTTTCTTAAAATATGGACCACATAATAGTCAAGGCAATTTTTTTTTTGAAAATGATCCAAAAGGAAGAGTGGGTAAGAAAGTTGAACATGATTGATCAATGTCCCTTTAATTTTCTAACTTTTTTTTGTTATATAACAAGTCCAAAACAGAACAAGGCAAATATACTTCTGTAGCTATTGATTGATATATCAAAGTCATCTTCCACTTTACATTACATGTGCTAAAACATGAAGAAGATTCCACCTTCGAATATCATATGTATATATACTTAGAATGGAGAATGCATTGATTGCTTCAATCATAGGAGTAACTTTGTCCTTTACCATAATTGTTTATTCCAAATTCCAATATATAACATTATTTCCTCATATAATAGATATAGAAAATTAATTTGAAAATACACGTCAGAAATATATTAATTTAAATGATTTTTATCGTCTATGAAAACAGTTTAATGGTGAAGAGATTACAATTTGAATTATAGTATTACGAATTCAAATCTTAGATTTGATTTTTTTTATTTAATCATCTGGTTTTTAAATTTCACGGTCGTTGGTTCAATTAATTCTGTGATTAAAATACTAGGGGTAATTTTATGTTATTCTTTGTGGAGTAATGATTTTTTGTGCTAATCTTTGTGATGAAACTTAGTTGGCAAAATGAATCAATCACATTGTTGAGTTATATAATGGGATGAGCACTACTAAGGTTCTAATTTCGTGCAAGAGATAATTAGCTCTTTTTTAAGTGCCTCTTAGGAATTTCTTCCGGTAAATGTGATCAAACTCAACGTAATCCAATGTCCCAACAATAACAACAACAAAATGTCTAGTGAAATTCCACAAATAGAATATGGAAAGGTTTGTGTGTACATAACTATATCTGCTATCTTACTAAGGTAGAAAGACTGTTTTCAAGACAAAATAATACCCATGACGTGGGAGTTCCTATTTTCCGCTTTTTTTTTTTTTTTTGTAAAGAAAGAAAAAAAATTGAACTAAGGCACAATTAGAGAATGTAGTTTTGAACCATGAAATGACAGAAATAGAACTTGATTTGATTGTATAAAGTTGGGTGGCCATGGATNCAACGACGTACTCCAATGTCCCAACAATAACAACAACAAAATATCTAGTGAACTTCCACAAATAGATATGGAAAGGTTTGTGTGTACATAATTATATCGCTATCTTACTAAGGTAGAAAGACTGTTTTCAAGACAAAATAATACCTCATGACGTGGGAGTTCCTGTTTTCTGCTTCTTTTTTTTTATTTTTTTGTGAAGAAAGAAAAAAATTTGAACTAAGGCACAATTAGAGAATGTAGTTTTGAACCATGAAATGACAGAACTAGAACTTGATTTGATTGTATAAAGTTGGGTGGCCATGGATATGTAGACAATACTTTGCAAACTAAAAAGTTGGGTTGGGTCATGGAAGGAATGTTTTTCACAAAATGAGTTGGGCTGGTCCATGGATGGAATATTTTTCAAAATAATGAGTTGGGTTGGGCCGTCTCTTGGATAAACTATAATTAACTTACATAAATCTCATAGTGTAAAGAATAAATTACATCTTATCCCTATTTTTTTTTAATTATAATAATTCCTTAAAATTTGTACATTCCGGATATATAAGTCATCATCCGGATACATTAATTCACCATTAGGATACATTAATTCTAATATAATAAAAATCTTTCTATTGCGCTAAAAAAGGAATAAATCTAACAATTAATTAAATCCCAGAAATTACGCTTAAGTTTCTTCTTACTCTATTTCATACAGGCAAATTCTAATAGAACAAAGAAATTCAAAATTTCAAATTGCTCCCCCCGTTCAACGAAGAAACTTTTCAGATTTGATTCAAAAAAATTGTCGAAATTTTGGGTAAGTGAGGTGAGTTATGAAGGATACAAAAATGATGGAATTGTTGTTGGACAAACGTTATCCTTTTGAATCTTCAAGTTCATCGAAGATCCTTTCAATTTTGATTCAAGATTATCAAAAAATTTGAGATTCAAGATTCTTTCTTCTCCCAATTCAGCGAAGATCCTTTCAATTTTGATTCAAAATTGTTGAAAATTTTGAAATTCAAAATTCTTCTCCTAGTTTATTGAAGATCCTTTCAATTTTGATTCAAAATTGTCGAAAAATTTGAGAGATTACATCATGAATATCTTTGCTACTTAGCATTTTACTATTTGTGTATCTTGTTTAAATTGATAAGTATTGTATTTATACGTTTAAATTGATAAGTATTGTATTTATACTAGATACATTAAATAAATAATTGTTGCCCATAAGATATTAGATTTGAGATCGATGCATTATTGTGTGGTAATTGCTATGTAATTGATACATTTAGTATAAATTCGAATTTACATATCATATCTAAAAAATTAGTGCATGATACATTACTGTTTATGCATCTCGTTTAAATTGATAAGTATTGTATTTATACTAGATACATTAAATAAGTAATTGTTGCCCATAAGATGTTAGATTTGAGATTAATACATTGTCGTGTGGTAGTTGCTATGTAATTGATACATTTAGTATAAATTCGAATTTACATATTATATCTAAAAAATTAGTGCATGATACATTATTATTTATGTATCTCGTTTAAATTGATAAGTATTGTATTGTTTGCCTTGAAAGATATGTATAACTTACATAATGTATCATTTTGTAGTTGATAATAATGTATCTGATACAATAAGGTTGTGAAAGAATCGATGTATGTAAGCTGAAATAAAGTGTATCTATAAATGTATCACAATAAATAAGAATTAAGTTATCAATTAGATACACGAACAAACACAATTCATTAAAGAAGTTTGATTATGAAAAACACCAGAGAAAAGAGAAAAATATTAGACTGTATGAAATTTTGGTGAAATTGAAACTAATATTATTATGAGACAATGACAAGATTAAATAATAATATAAGAATTCTAATCAGTTTAAATGAATGATTAATTGTTAGAGTCCATAACCAACTCAAATTATGGAAAATTTACAAATATTATATTTATTACTACCAAATAATAACTACTACTATTACTTCTTTTTTTCTTCTTTTAATTTACGTTTTAGTGTGTAAATTTGAAGTTCACTTATTTTATTTATTATAAATTTTGGAGTATTTTTAAAAATAGGTAAAAGATTAATAAATATTCTTTTAATTTTTTTTTGTCTAAAAATTTCCTTAACCTACAGAAAAGAGATTGATTTTGAATTTTCAAACGTGAATGAGAAAATAACTACCAAGATTCGGTGAAAAAATAAGGAGAAATTTGTGGAGTGAAATAAGGAAGGGATAAATGTTGGTTTTGGGAGTTAGGATTTATGTATCCAGCGTTTGGGGGTTTGGGAATTGGGAGTAAAATAAGTGATTTTGGAAAATTTTAGAACTGGTAGGGAATAATGGGAATTATGGGAAAAAAAGATATGTATATAGGTAATTTATCCTAATTTATGAGCTAGAATTCGGAGTTGAGTTAGGACCAAAATTTATCTCGCTCTCATCCTTGTCGTCTTTTCAAAATAATGATTTGGGTTGGGCCAGGGATGGGCTAGACAATACATTGTTAAGATTGCTTAACATGAGGCCCAACTAAACCAATTACATTAGAGCAAAAGAATAATGTAATTGGAGTAGTTTGATGGAGTAAATATGCCAATACAAATTTGATTAGTTAGTAAATTGTAATTTTGTAACTTTGTAAGATGTAGGAAAGTTATTTTTCAAATTGGACTAAAATTTCTGAATATCCAAGAATACAATGACAGTTATATAAATCATAATAGATGAAGTATTCTTCTAATTCTTTTTCTTTGTCCGAAAATTATTTATGAATATTTATAAAAAATTATTTATACATATATAATAATTAGTGGTGCAAGATTCCTACCGTAGAAAGAGCAGGTGGACGAAAATTACGTGAAGAAGGCGGATCTATGTTATATAAGAAAATCAGGGCCAAATAATTATAACGCACTGGTCCCGCATATAATTACAAAAATAATACTCTGTCTATCATATAATTTAATGGCGGAGTTAAGAATTTTACGAAGGATATTAAAAATAATGCATAACAAAAGTTCTTTTTAAAAAGTGATTTTTTTTTTTTTGCTGCTAGTCAGATTTGAAGGCACGAGCAGTGGCTCATTTAAGGCGCCTAAAACCACTGGCTACAATGGTCTGTTGTGTCAAGGATATCCAAAATAATATTATTTAAACACTTTGTGTATCATTTTACTTGTATATTCACTATTTTTTTTCTGACGAAGGAGGTACAATTTGAACACCCTGACAACCACGCAACTCCGCCCCGATATCATTTGTATGTGTGTCCAGTCCACATATAATAATAAAAATAATACCCTCTCAATCACAATTTATGTGACACTTTTAAGATTTCAAGATTTAGAGAAATTTTTTTAATCGTAATTTCTTTATATGTTTTTTTTAAAAGTATTTTTAATTGTCAGTTATTAGGAATTATTGTACTTTTTATGTAACTTTCAAATATGTGAATTTTATTTTAAAAAGTTTAAAAAATTGCATGTTCGTGTTTAAATATAAAATTAATTATTTGACTCTCAAAATATAAGCAATGTCATATATATTGTGACAAAAAATAACTGTATAAGATGAATGCAAGCTGTTGAAAAATAAACATAAGCATGACGACTGTATAAGGTAAGGCATACTGCGGGAGCTAGGACGTAGGATAATAATAATACATTAAACAATGCATTTTTGGATTATATTTTCTTCAACTATGATGCCACTTTTCCCACCACCAAATCCATAGACTAGGAAGTAGGATATGCTCTTTTATAAGTAAAAAATAAAAATAATCTCTCGTTTATATTACTAAAATAAGATTGAGATATCAAATAATTTCTCATAGACTACGTATTTTACTAAATAATAATTTTGATCAATATTATTTTTTTCGTGGTTTAGATATGTAAACTTTATTTCATAAAAATCAATACTAAAATTGTAGATATATATTAACTTTCATACTTTGATGGAGACTGCTCATTAATATTATGTGATTAATGAAATGTGCAATTTAGAGTAGAAACTAAGTAGAAATATTTGCAATGTTATGTCATGAATTCTGATTGTGATTTGCGAGGGCGGCTGGAAGATAAAGATCACAAGGTCAAAGTGGCAGAGTTTAATTTGTCAGGTTAAAATAGGTTGAGTTAATAAATGACGGATCAAATTTATTTGGTGAAATAAATTGTGTTGAAATTAGCTAAAATTGGATCATAACCCAGCCCTCTTAACTTGTACTAAGTTTTAAATTCTTTGTTTGAACACCTACTATTTTCCCCCCTTATATTATGATTATACACAACATATTAAACAAAAAAAAAGAGCACTTTTGAAAATATTTGGAAATTTTTTCTTGTAGATCACTCTAAGCTATGCACAGGGGCGTAGCTTTCCTAAATTAGACACCATTCGTCGGAAAATAGTACCGTACGTATAAGTAAAATGATACACGAAGTGATTAAATAACATATTTTAGACACCCATGACAAAAAAAGGTGTTGTAGCCTAGTGATTTTAGATGTCTTGAAAGAGCCCTAAGTGGTCATGTATTTGAATCTCATTAGCAACAATTCCCCCCCCCCCCCCCNCCCCCCTCCCCCCAATCCCTTTTTTTGACACCATTCGTGAAATTTCTGGTTTCACCACTGACTATACACATATTAGATTAATTTTAAAATTGGTTGAATCAAATGGATAAAAATAACTTAAGGCGATAAATTAAACGGGTGATATAAAAACCTGTCCAAATCCAGACAAATTAAACAAATCATAATTTTATGAACGAATTTTTTCAACCACCATTAAAACTTTAAAGCATGCAAAATATGACTATAATCACCCACCTATCCTAGAGACTTCCCTCTACCACTACGCGTTCAACAATTAAGTGATAGGAAGCTCTAATTAACAAAAAAAAGTTTGTCTCCCTTTTGTGTTTAACGTGGAGATGAATCAAATAGATCCCGTTATAAAATGGATTAGATTTGCCCTTATTGATAATGAAATAAGCTTTTTAATACGTTAATTATAAGCTATCTTTTTACAAGGAAAAAAAGAGTCAAGTATATATATTTTTGAACTATGCAAAATCATTTATATATGGTGGTGCAACTGATCTAGACCATTAATTCGTACATTTCAAAAGCAAAATTGATCAGTTTTCTTTGTATAAACGTCCTACGTTTTGTAAAAGCTTTCATTGTTAGTCAAGAAAGCACATATTACTTATTTAAGTAACGTCAAAGATAGATCTAACCCCAATTATTAATGGATCATCTTGATTATTTCGAAACATTCTAAAGTAGATTTGATCATTTTTTAGTAAAATAAAAATAATTATACTATTCCAGCATTCAATCATTCAAAAGAGAATCTCAATTATTCTCATTGTGCCACCTAATTACCAATCATTGAATTAGAAAACATTATGAACCGCAGGAACTATATAGAATGTGTGGACACTAATTATCAAAGATGAAAAATGATTTACAGTACTACATATTAAGTCAATATTAGCGTCTTTTTCCACAAAAATGGTGTAAGAATTTGAGCCATATAAAGCTCAATTTTACTCGTTTTCTTCTTATCACATGCTTCTTGTAGAAAATAAATTTTAAAAAAAGTGTATGTCGAGACAAAAATGCACTTTTAAGGTGTGTTCAAACTATAAAAGAATATTTTTTTTTTTTGAATTTTAGTCCTAACTAATGAGGAGCGGAGTGGTCCTTTACGTAAGGTAAACGGGAGCTCTGCGACAAGCATAGGCATAGAAATATAGCTAATATGAGCAATTTTAAACGTGTCACATGGGTCATCCAATGAAATCAAGTCGACATATGATGATGTGAAATTGTTTGCGATAAATTAAAAATATAATGAAACATAGATTTTATTGATGGATATTTATCAGTGTAATTCAATTCCTCAATTTCTCAATTTTGTCCGTGATTCATCGATTGTTAGTAACATATTTAATTTCTCAAATTCAAAATGATTTGTTATTTGATTGCTAGGAACGTCAAGTAGCGACTTTGACAAAAACAATATTTGTTGCCTTAATCTTTTTATAAATATTCCAAAAGTTAATGAAATTTCGAGACGTAAATTGGGGTTTAATGTATAGTAACCTCCGAGAACTCTAATAGAGAACGACAAACATGTTATCTCCTGTATTCAGATTAGCAA
>NC_064290.1:6323343-6339597 GCF_019186545.1 Solanum stenotomum | reverse complement strand
AGAAATATTACATCAGAGTTTTGGATATAAACAATTAGTTGTTGAAGGTTGAGATTGTTCCTAATAGTCAAAGCACTTGAATATTGACATGATATATTAATATTCTTTCGATTCATTTTTACTTGTTTATTATATTAAATTTTTTTTTACTTATTTTATTAAATTTAGAGATTACTATTTATCTTCTCTAATTTATTTGCCATTAAGTTATCATTTCTCAATCTTATAATTAAAGTAGCAATAGTCAAAATTAAAATTTCAAAATACAGCAAATACAAGAAGTTTGATAAAATAATATTTTACTAATATTTCTTAAAAAGAGTGCAAAATATAAACAATGGAACGAATGTACTATCGTTACTACTAGGAAAAATAAAATTATATGATCATTTCATCAAAAAAAAATTTAATCAACTTAAAATAGCATACTTATATTATGTCTCACTACTCACTAGTATGTCATAATTAAATTAATTATCGTGTGTTATGAAATGAGATGAACAATAAAAGAATAAATTCATAAATTTGCAAATACATTTTGCTGCTGATTACGCATTCATGATGTCAATACTGATTGGCTGATAAGTGGTAAGTGGAAAAATAAATCTTTGAAACATAATATGAAACCGGACCGGCGGACCGCTGGTCATATTATCGTGTCTATTAAAAATTAATTATTTTTTAAAAATAGATATTATTAACTATTAATTTTCATGATTATTTATATTCAGATATAAATTCAGAATTTAAAGATGACGGAGACATCTTCAGAGGAGAATGCATATTAGCCAAATTGGTATCACGCGATACTGACTCTTGCGATTTGGAATAAAAATCAATTCAAACTAAAAATTGAATCAAATCAATTTTGATTTGATTTGATTTTACATTTATAAAATCGATAATATTTTGTTTGATTTTGTTCTAAAGTATCGAAAATATAATCGAATCGATAAATATATATAAAGAAAAAAAATTAATTCCTTTCCTTGATAAATACTCTAAACCAGATAGTCAAGTTAAAGGATAAATAAAAGATATTGACTTGAATTTCTCTGTTCCCCTCCAACCCACCAACCCACATATTGTGTCACGTTGTTCATCATTATCCTTCCACACAAGCTGTGCCTTTTTATATTCATCACCTATCCATGATGTTTTAATAAAAAATAAAATAAAATATATTACTATATATAATAAGTGGAAATATCTACTATTTAGCACATAACAAGTGTTCATTTGGGCCCATTTATTATTTGTATGTTTTCAATTTTCAATATATGTTGTCTATCTTATTCTTTTTTTCAACCTTTTATTTTAAACTTCTAGAAATTTAATTACCTATTTATTACTCTCTCTATACACTTCTAATTGTTATGATTTCCTTTTTAGAGTCAAACTATAAGAATTTTAACTAATATTTTACAATGTGTTTTTTCATCATATTCATATGCAAAAAATGACAATTTATAGTACTTTTTGTATAGATTTTGCATATTTAACTTTTTTGTTTAAAATATCAAATTAATACAATCTAATTTAACTTTGAAAATTATTATATTACTACTATTAATAAGAGTGAATGTGAGGAGCTTCCCGTTTATGGGAATTGACAAAAAAATCCTCAGATGTTACTTTTGTAATTACACATGAAAAATGNGGAAAAAAAAAACAAAATTCTTAAAAATCATCAACAAACTACATACAAAATAAAAAGAAAGTTATTCCAACAAAAGAATACATAAAGTTAAAATGAACTTTAAGAATTCTAGCATCTTAAGCATATTGAGGCAAACATTTTAATTTAATGTCATTTCTCTCCAAAGAAAGAAAGACATTGAATATTTTAATTTAATGTAAAATTGAATTTTTTGGGGTTATGAATATAAAAGGTTTGAAAGTTATGAATATTATTAATACTAATTAAAAGTATAATTTATGAAGATGAAGAAGTGTGAGTTATGAAAATAACTTTTAAAAATAATATAATTGAGAAAAATTCAAAAAAGGAGAAAAAAGAAAAATGACAATGAAGGTCATAGAGAGCGCCACATCACCGTTTAAGGTAGCTCTACTGATAATTGTGAAAAAAGCATATTAATGGATTAAAAATAAAAAAGAAGTAATTAAACCCTAAAATATTATAAAGACATCTATACAATTTGGTTGAAGCTCAAAATCTATTAGTGTCATATAAATTAGGGTAGAGGAAATAACATATATTATTTGAAATAACATGAAACGTACTACAAATCACATAATAATTAGCAACTTCAAAATTTAAAGGACATACAAAAAATTTGATCAACTCCCAAAATTCTACTAATGTCACATAGTTTGGGATAGAAAAAGTAACATATACGTAAAATGTACTATAACTCATAATAATTAAATAACTTCAAAATCTAAAAGACATATACAAATTTTGCTTGACTTTCGAAATTCTATCAATGACACATAAATTGGGACAAAGAGAATANTTTTTCTTTGTTCTATTTGAGAAATAAAGACTAAAACTTGTAGTTATTTCTTAATTCCACACTTTATGTATTAATGGCTTGTACGCGTGACAATCAGGTTTTGGGGTGTTAATAGAATAAATAAGTTTTTCCGTTTTTATCTTATTTTTGCTTTATCTTTCTGCTTTTCTTCATTTTTGTTGAGTTGAGGCTGACTTATCTTAGTGAGAATAGAACAGTGTTATCACATCCATTTTTGGGTCGTGACACTTTTATACCTAATACAAAACTTCTACCAAACATAGTAAAACTAATACAATTTTTTGTACTTGAATAAGATGCATCTTATACCATAACCATTGACTAATCGATGAGCTACCTACAACACTAGGACCACAATTCAGAAAAAGATGGTCTTCAACCACACATGTCAAATTGACTCTCAAAAAGCGCAACATGTTAACTAAAAAGGACAGATGAAATATTAATTAAGAGTTTTCTATCATATATTGAAAAAGATAAACTTAGATACATATATTTTTGCTATCATATACACTAAAATAGGGAGAGAGATGAGCGAGATAGTCATGTATCTCAGATACATATGATTTATGAATCACAATAGATACGTGTATTTGCATGTATCTTGTGCGATACACATGTATCTGAGGTACCAAATACTTAGGAGAGTGGCGAGCGAGATAAGAGGGAGACGAGCGAGATTTGTTATGTATCACAGATACATGCGGATTCTGTAATGACCCGGACCCGTAAGGTCATTTTTGATAATTTTGAATAGTCATTTTTCTATAATTAATTAATTTGCGGGTAATTTGTTTATTATTAAAAATAATGGACCAAGTCTGAATTGTTAAAATAGGTTTGTAGGAATTATTACTTTTAATATATAATTAATTTAGAAAAAAAGAAAGAAAGACGCGGAAGAAAAACTAACCTAGACGTGCGACAGAAAGCAAAGAAGCAGGAAAATTCAAGTGGTTCAGGTTAGTTCTAATCAAGATTCTTTGTAAAATTGTATATATATATATATCTTAGGGTGATATTATTGTTAAGGGATATGGTTGGAATTTGTGGTTTTTAAAAGAAAAGAGACAAAATATTGTCAGTACGTTGTTGGGGTTGAACAAAAAGGAAATTTGAATTGAAACTAAGGTGGGTGTAATTGTTATAAATGAAATTATGTACTCATTGTCATGAATGGATAAGTTGTTGGGTTTGTCGTGTGCTTTTCATGGTTCTGCCATGAATTTGCGTGACCAGTAGATTTCATAGTTAGTTGTTCCTATTTTAAATATTATATTATAAATTAAATATTTAATATATTGAGATAGGTAATTAACTATTGGATTATTGAATTATATGAATATCATTAGACTTATGATATTGGAGAAGTTGAAGCTTAACCCTAGACTTGAAACTTAGAAACTTGATTATGAATTTGGGTGAATTGTTGGTTCAAGGCTAAACACATAGTAATGTGGGTTTTGTTAATTTCAAAATCTTATTGTGGTAATTTGTTTGGATAGATTGTATTGATTTGGAGCCCAATGAAAGAGGGAGACTCAAGTCCCAAAGTGATTGTTCGACTATTTGAGGCAAGTGGATTTCTAAACCCTTGTTAAGCGTATGGAATTCGTGTATTTCCTTGTGGCATATGTTTGGGGGTAATGTGATCAATTGTTTGTGTGATGTGTTGAGAATTCTTTGAAAGACTTGTTGAATCATTGTTGAAGTTGTATCATGATTGTATTGTTGTGAATTGTGCAATGTTATGAAAATGGTCATTTCCTCATTATTTGTGTGAACATGTCATTTGCATTGTTCTGAGACATGGTTGTGACAAGTGTTATGTGCATTGAGAAAGAATAAGAAATTAAAGAGGATGTACCATTTCGAGGGACGTATCGCGCGCCACAATGGATACTATATTTCGAGGGACGTGTCACGCGCCGCGACGGATACTATATTTTGAGGGACGTATCGCGCGCCGCGATGGATGAATGGATAGATATGTCCCCCATGGGTCCCAGACTGAGAGACAGCGGGTGTGTATCATTAGTTCAGACATGCATCACTATACTTGACATTACATTTCATTGCATTACACTTCTTTATTATTGGTGAACTTGATCTTGTGTGTTGCTTATCTTGTGAGTGCCTTTCTATGAAACTTGTGACTGATGAATTTTGGGCTTATTGTTGAAGATATGCAATTGTTAGAGTGTTGTTGTTGAGGATATAAAACTATTGTTGTTGTTAAGCATATGAAATTGTTAGAGTGTTGTGTTGAGCTATGTGCTTTGTAAACTATGAACTGTTATGTTGGGCTGGTACTAAGCAGGTTGTAGTTGTGGAGGTGGTAATTGATAAATATTGAGCTTGTTGTTGAGAATAAATGATTGTTAGAATGTTGTTGTTGAGATATGTGCTTGTAAATTGTGAACTGTTAGGTTGGACTGGTTTTATACAATTGTAGTTGTGAAGGTTCGGTTGGGGTGTAAGAGTATTTGTATTCTATACCCTTAGCTCGTGTTTAGAGGTTTACTTGCTGAGTACCGTGTGGTTTGGTACTCACCCCTTGCTTCTACAAATTTTTGTAGGTTACGAGCCTGGATTTTTGTGGTACTTGTCATTCTCTTCTTTTCCAAGGCTTCTGGGAGATTTGTGAGGTAGTTGTTTGTTTTCTCAGCGATCCTTCTTACTCCTGTTTATGATCTTGTTCTACTCTAGAAACAATGTCATATGAGACTTGTATTTTTCTTTTGATTCAATTGTAATACTTTAGAGGCTTGTACACGTGACAACCAGATTTTGAGGATATATTTGAGTTTCTTATAAAAAAATTCAGCATTTTATTGTAATGGTTGAGTTTTAGGCTGACTTGTCTTGGTGGGTTAAGACGAGTGTCATCACGTACATTTTTGGGTCGTAACAAAATAGTTACATTGTAACTATCTTGTTAGCTTTCAACCAAAAGGAGTACTTCTTTTAAATAATAAATATGTCATTGTATGAGCTATTTATCACTCATTCCTTTTGAATTTGTTAATCTGATTTTGATCTGACACATAGTTTACGAAAGTAAATTAGATTTTCAAAAAAAAATGAAGTGATACTTGAAGTTGTCCCAGATTTTCAAAAAGACAACTTAACTTTGCGTGCGTTCTATTACCCCACAAAACATTCAAATCACAATAAATACACATTTTTTACACAATATTTCCACTTTGGACAAAAATATCCTTCGAATGTGCAATTTCTTAAAAACAAAAAGTCGGACCCACTATTGATGTATTGAAGGATGCTTTGGTAA
Organism: Solanum stenotomum; assembly: GCF_019186545.1. Lineage (NCBI taxonomy): Eukaryota > Viridiplantae > Streptophyta > Magnoliopsida > Solanales > Solanaceae > Solanum > Solanum stenotomum. The sequence goes on along the minus strand of NC_064290.1, from coordinate 6,333,804 downwards.
TTTCCTATGATGAATTCGTTTTGTTTGTTTCTTTTATATTTATTTTACTATACTAAATAATTGTATAAAATATTATGAATCACGATAATTAATTACTTAAATATTTAAAAGATATAAAAATATATAAAAGATCTGATTGACTCTTCAAATTTTACCGGTGACACATAAATTGGGACAAATGAAATAATATATATTATTTGAAAATTTCTTAGAAAGTACTATAAATTACAGTAATTAACAGCTAGAAATATTTCAAAGACAAAAAAAATTGATTGAATCTCAAAATTTTTTTAGTACTACATAAATTGAGAAAGAAGAAATGACCTCTATTATTTGAAAATGGCGTAAAAGTATTACAAATCATACAATAAGAATTAACAATTTAAAATTTTAAAAGACTTTAATGCTTTATACTTATTCTATTTCCACTTTGGACAAAAATATCCTCCCAATATGCATATTTTTTTAAACAAAAAGTGGGACCCATTATTGATGTATTCAAGGATGCTTTGGTAATTTTCCTATGATGAATTCGTTTTGTTTGTTGTTTATTTTTTTTTAAATAATTGTATAAAATATTATAAATCACAATAATTATTTACTTAAATATTCAAAAGATAAAAAAAATATGTAAAAGATCTTATTAACTCTTCAAATTTTATCGGTGACACATAAATTGGACAAATGAAATAATATATATTATTTGAAAATTACTTAGAAAGTACAATAATTTACAGTAATTAACAATAGAATATTTTAAAGACAAAAAAAATTGATTGAATCTCGAAATTTTATTAGTACCGCATAAATTGAGAAAGAAGAAATAATCTTTATTATTTCAAAATTGCGTAAAAGATATTACAAATCATACAACAATAATTAGCAATTTAGAATGTTAAAAGACATAAAAATTTTTTTACCATAGTTAACAATAATTAAAAATTTAAACTATTTTAAATTAATATTAAAGTTTGATTAACTCTTTAATTTTGTCTTTGTCACATAAATTGAAACAAAAAATGATACATATTGGGTCCGTGCTAGCATGGGCTCCGATGTCTAGTATATATATATATATATAAGTGTACTAATATACAGATACAAAAGCAGCTAAAGTCAAATGAGACGGGATTTCGTAAAAACATATATACAACTCAAAGTTATGATCAAGATACACCAAAACGAAAATATAAAAAGAAGTATCAAAATACTCAAGAATATAAACCTAGGAAGAAATACTCTTTAAGGAAATCAGCAGCCAGGAAGCCTTACTTAAATAAAGACAGACGTGTAAGAAAACATAGTAATAACAGAATTTACAAGAACAGATTAATCTGTTTTACATGTGGAAGTGAAGAACATTTAGCAAATACTTGTCCTAGTAGAAATAATAGCAGAACGAGAAATGCCTAATTTATATATAGAAGACTTCCAAGAAATCCTGATAAATGTAGATGAATATATGTCAGACAATGAAAGTATATATTCAATAATAAGTATAGATGCCATAGATGGAAGACAACAAGATTCATCCGATTCGCAAGAAGAAACTTTAGTAAACGAAATAGGGTTAGATAAAATAGAACTAAAAACAAGGGACTATACTTTTGTTAATATATTTTGTGATCATCAGTTTTGCAAAGGAAAAGGATTAGATAGTCAATGATGTTTTAATTGCACAGGATACCCGAGCAAAGACAAAAGAGCTAAATGTATGAATTGCTACATAGAAGGTTGTATTAAGTGCATTGACAAAATATTTAACATTAAAGTTATAGACCAAACAATAGGTACAAAAGAAAAAACACTAATGACTTTAGAAAAGAGGATTGATAGTTTAGAGGATAGAGTAAGTAAACTATAAAAGGGAAAAGAAAAAGTGGAAGAAGAAATCAACCAAAATACAACAGAAGTAAAAATCGAACTCTTGAATGAAAAGGAGAACTATAAATCGTTTGAAGGTTTAATTTGTAATGAAGACAAGAAAATTAATACTATAAAAATATTAACAAGAATAAAGATTCAAGACTGCGAAATAGAAACGTTAGCTCTAGTAGGCTCTGGATGTACTAAGAGTATAATAAATAGAAGTATCATACCTGTAGATTTAATAAAAGAATTTCCAGAACCACAAAGCGCTATGCAAATGGATGGATCGTCAAACATATATAAACATTATGTCAGTAATGCTCAAATAAGTTTTTGAAAGACATGTGCAGACTTCTATAAACCCACTTATAAATTAGAAAATATATGGGTTAGAGATTTAAATATTAGAGTAGACTTTGGTTTAGGTTTAGACTTCCTTTTACACAACAATGGAAGTTGTCTTCTGACTAGAAACAGCGTAATATTCTCTAAAAATATAACTCAGACCTCAATAACGACAGAATCAGTGACAACAAGATCTAGGTATCTTAAAAATACTGATAAAAATACATCAACATGTAATAAAGGAGAAGATTGTAATTGTACTAAGATATATGTTAGTGAAGAAATTGAATTATTAAGTTTATCTGATATACAACTAGAAAAATGTCATAACTTGATAGAAATAAATACAGAATTTTACAATTTCAAAAAAGGATTACAACATATTGGAGTCATAAAAAATCAGAAAGACCTAGAGGAAGTAATTTCCATCTTAGTTAAATTAGAAATAATTGGAGAAAGACCTCTGAAGCATTGGGAAGCCAATCATATAACTTGCAAACTTGATATCATTAACCCAGAATACACTGTTAAAACTGCTTCAATAGAATCCACAAATGAAGACCTAAAAGAATTTGAAATTCAGATAAAAGAATTACTAAATTTGGGAATAATTAGAAGATCAACTTCAAGACATAAGTCAGCCGCATTTATGGTAAGAAATCATAATGAAATTTTAAGAGGGAAAGCTAGAATGGTAATAAACTATAAAAGACTTAATGACAATACAAGAATGGATGGGTATAAACTACCAGATAAATGAGAATTAATAAATCGAATACAGGGAAGAATTTTTTTTACTAAGTTTGATTGTAAATCCGGATACTGGCAAGTCAAAATGCATGAAGACAGTATAGAATGGACAACCTTTACTTGCCCAGAAGGACATTTCGAATGGTTGGTAATGCCCTTCGATTTAAAAACTGCTCCTCCAATCTTTCAAAGAAAGATGGATAATATATTTAGAGATTATAAAAAAACTATTTTAGTATATGTAGACGATATACTATTATTTAGTAATAATGCCAACGAACATCTAGGACATTTACAAACAGTGTTTAAACTATTTGTAGACAATGGAATTATAATTAGCAAAAAGAAAATGGAATTATGTAAAAGTCTTATAAAATTCCTAGGGGTAGAAATTGTAAATAGAAAGATAAAGTTACAACCCCATATAGCAAAAAAGGTCCTAGACATGCATGATAAATTAGATAATACTAAAGACTTACAAAAATTTCTAGGGATATTAAATTATGCACCAAATTTTATTTAAGACCTAGGAAAAATAGCCGGACCCTTATACTCAAAGACAGGAATTCATGGACAAAATACTTTCAATATGGAAGACATAAAACTAGTACAAAAACTTAAACAAATGGTTAAAAGTATACCAGATTTAGCCCTACCACTAGAAACTGACTACCCAATAGTAGAAACTGATGGGAGTCTAGAAGGATAGGGCGCAGTATTAAAAACAAAGAACAATAAATATGGAGACAAGAAAGATGAAAAAATTTGCGCCTATCATAGTGAAAAGTACAAAGAGAAAGGAAACATGAATAGCATAGATGCAGAAATTCTAGCAGTCATATATGGTTTAAATAGTTATAAATTGTATATTATTAAAAAAAAAGAAATTTTGGTAAGAACTGACTGCGAGGCTATTGTAAAATTCCACTAGAAAATAGAAGGAAAAAATAGTAGTAAAAGACGATGGCTAAATTTTTTATACGCTACATCAATTTATAATATATCTCTAGATCATATAAAGGGAAAAGATAACTCCTTAGCAGATCAACTAAGCAGACTTATGAGAACTAATTGTTAATCTTTAAGAAACTAGTTATTAATTCTCAGAATGAGTAAACTAATTATTAATTTTCAGAATGAGTACAGACAAACACAAGGCATCCAGTTCAAATTCAAGTGGACAGAAAGACAAAGATTTATATTTGCAGACTCTATTAAGAAACACTTTATTTCAACCACAGACAAGAGTCGAAGAAGCAAGACTGAATGCTACAAGCATGGAAAGACTATATTTTGGGAAACAAAATCTAATTTTCTACCCTCCATCTAATCTAAGTTTCAGGGTAAAACCAGAAATAAAGATAGATAAACCCCAAAGATGCCTAATAGACAACCTGTGGATAGCATACAACAAAATTTCAAGAGACAATAGTTATTTCATTTCAGTAGTAAATTCTTTAGGCCATTATTTTATAGACTAAAACGAGGATAAAAAATTTAGATTCCACGTAGTAGTTCAAGGAAAATTGCCAGGAGTTTTTCAGACATAGATAAAAGTAATAGACTTAATCAAAGACTTTTCTACCCCACTTTTTAAAGAATTCAATGATTTGAATGAAGCACTAGTGTCACCGACTTAGAGTCTCACTAATGCTCCGTGCGGCACTTGACAACTTACTCACGAATCTTTCACGATCTTGTAAGCTCAAGTAAGCCCTTTGAAACTAAGATCGCTAAGAGAATGAAAAGGAAGACTTAGTGAATTTTAGAAGAAGGCTTATATTGCTTGGAAGAATGTTTTACACTTTCTTTCTTGGTTGCTTGCTTGGATGGTGCCTTGCAAATGAGGGGCACCTCTATTTATACTACCTCCTAGGGACTAAAATGTAATTAATATTTACTTCACAAGTCCCTAAACTATTTACACTTTGTTCCCTCCCTAGAATCTTCTACTAATTCTAGGAAATTCTAAAGCTTTCCAAGAAAATATCTAGTCTCTCTTCTAGAATTCTCTACACATTCTAGAGAATTCTAAGGCTTTCTTGGAAACTATCTAGGACTTTCCATTGCCTTCTAAGTTATTCTAGAGAATTCTAGGGAATTCTGTAGCTTTCTTGAATAATCTAGAGGGTTCTAGAGTCTTCCGGAAACCTCTCCACAACTCTAGATCCTTCCGCCCCTATTCGAACACAAAATTTCACTGTGATGTGGCGGGACGTGATACTCTCCCCCACCTATTAATGCGATGACCACATCGCATTGCTGCTACATCGTCATCCGAGCCTTGTGCGTGCGCGATCAAAATTCCATTGACTCGATTAAGGCCCTTGCGCAACCCCTTCAACGTCATCCATATCGCTTCTAGCTCAGACTTATGACCTACCTCCTTCCTAGGAGGCAACCGCCTCGACATCTTCTTTGGCATCACGACATCGTTCCCTTTTGGAACCTTTTTCGAGAGTGACTGCAGAGACCCTTTCGCACCATTGTCTTTCTTCGAACTTGTAATGGTGGTTGTATGCGTCCACTCCTTCTTCTTAGGGTTTTCCTCGAGCTGCATGGCCGTTAGGCGTACTTGTCCTTCCGTCTTTGGTACCTTGACCATGGGCACCATACATGATCTTCCTTGCTCCATGATTGGAAGTCGTTGGAGGTAAGGGTCGATCACTGCGTGGCACTGCTGGAAGAACTCCTACCCAAGAATTATGTCGAAGAGATCTATAGGAGCGACAATGAAATTGGTCTTACTTTGCCACTCGCCTAGCGTGATACTCACTCCATACGCGACTCCGCTCATAGGAGTCGGGGGTGCATTGACCGTCCTGAGTTAGGCTTTACTTGGACTGTAACCCTGGCCCAACCTTGTCGATGTTGTCTAGGTCATGATATTGACCTCTGCATCCGTGTCGAGCATAGCATGCGCGGGTCTTCCATTTATCGTAATGTGGACATACTATGCGCTGTATCTTCTTGGCTTCTATTTCTGCTTCATGATGGCTCCACATAGTCATATCGAGCCCAACTGCGTTGTCTCTACGCCTTTTCCTTGCTCATGTGCGTCTGTCGCCTTCCGCTCTCGCAGGATAGCACTTAGGTTCTTCAGTTCAGGGCATTTTGCATAGCCGTGTGTCCCATTGCATATGTAGCAACCACCTTTGTTGGCAACCTCTGTCTTCCTCTCTGTGTTGCCATGACGTCCAGACTTCTTCCCATCGCATTTGTAGGTATCATGATTCTTGGGGTGTCGCCGCTGCACCTCGCCTTTGCCACGATCTCCCCCATCATGGTCATGATTACCTCTCATCTCTTCTCCTCTGGCTCTGTCGGGCTTCTCATGCCTGAAGTCTGTCAAAGCTTCGGCCTGCGTGATGGCTTCATCTATGGTCCTGACTTGCCGACGTTCCAACTCCGTCCTGGCCCAATTTTGCAGACCATCTATGAAGTAGAACAACATATCATCATCCGTGAGGTTAGGAATTTAAAGTGTGAGGGTAGTGAACTCCTGCACATATGCGCGGTTACTGCCCGTTTGCTTCAACTCCCTAAACTTACGCTTCACCTCATAAATGACGTTGTTAGGGAAGAAGGCTTTCTTGAACTCCTCCCGAAATTGCTCCCAGGTGTTGATGGTGCACGTCCCCTTCCCTATCTCGGCCTCCTTGCGCCTCCACCATAGCATGGCCATCTCCGAAAGATACAACACAGCGGTGTTGATCTTACTCTCGTCGCTCTTCAGCCCGTTGCACTTGAAGTAAATCTCCAAATGCCAAAGGAAATTCTCCACCTTTTGCGCGTCACGGATGCCTTTGAACATAAGTGGCTTGGGAGCCTCGACCCTGGCCTCTCTATCTCGGTTAAGAGACGATGATCCTCCAGTTGCCACACCTTCCTTGAATGCTTTCATCTCGGCCTTCATGGTCTCGATCGTGCTCAACGCCTCCATGAGCCGACACTCCAAGGAAGTGATAGCCTACTTCTTCTCAAACTCGGCCCGCTGACGTCCCTCCAACTCCTTATGGATATTTTCGGTCTCCTCAAGGGTGAAGTCTTCAAGAATCTTGAATTTGCCATCGGCCACGTTCATACGCCGGCTTAATATCTCCACGGCCTGCCTCACCACTTCAACTCTTGAGACCCCTTTTCTCCTGCGGTGACGTTAATGGCCTCCTCACCATGTTCATCGTCACTGTCCTCGGTGGATGGGATGTTAGCGCCTCGCTTGGTGTGGGATCCAACAACATTTCCTCATGACTCTTTTGGTGTTGTTTTCCCTTTCGGGCCTTCTTTCCACCATCCGAACAGACGTTGGTGGTGCTAGAGGCGTTTACGTCCCCTTCCATTGCCATTCCCTTAGTGCAAACCTTCGCTCTAATACCACTTTGTCACGGACTTAGAGTCTAACTAGTGCTCCGTGTGGCTCTTGACAACTTACTCACGAATCTTTCACGATCTTGTAAGCTCAAGTAAGCCCCTTGAAACTAAGATCGCTAAGAGAATGAAAAGGAAGATTTAGAGAATTTTAGAAGAAGGCTTATATTGCTTGGAATAATGCATTACACTTTCTTTCTTGGTTGCTTGCTTGGATGGTGCCTTGCAAATAAGGGGCACCTCTATTTATACTACCTCCTAGGGACTAAAATGTAATTAATATTTAATTTACAAGTCCCTAAACTTTTTACACTTTGGTCCTTCCCTAGAATCTTCTACTAATTCTAGGAAATTCTAAATCTTTCCAAGAAAATATCTAGTCCCTCTTCTAGAATCTCTACTCATTCTAGAGAATTCTAAGGCTTTCTTTGAAACTATCTAGGACCTTCCATTGCCTTCTAAGTTATTCTAGAGAAGCGTTCTTGAATAATCTAAAGGGTTCTAGAGTCTTCCGAAAACCTCTCCACAACTCTAGACCCTTCCACCCCTATTCGGACACAAAATTTCACTGTGATGTGGCGGGACATGATACTAGACTATGCTAGAGGAACTTTTGGGCCTAATTATTTCATAAGCCCAGCTTTAAGACAAACTTCAAGACCTTTTTTGCAATACAACATTCAAAAAGATACAAACAAAATAATTTTCTGCGATCATTGTTCTTCAATGACGGAAAGATTCAAAAGACTAAATTAGACGATCGAGAGACTAAAAACTGAAAAAGGAAAAATTACACAACATATCCACTCATTACAAGAGCGGATAAGGTTTTTACTTGGAAATACCAATAAAACCATACCATTACAAATACAAGACTACCAAAAAGGACCAAAGAGTTCTCCATCTCATTACAAAATGGATAAGACGGGTGTACATTCCCCAACGAATGTAGAAAGAGCTATTGTATCAGCTAGAGGTACAAATAGTCCCATTCAAACGGTAGCGGGTAAAGACTCATCAAATCCATTGATGGTTGACACTTTGCCAAAAAGTGTAAGGATTCTGCCAACAAGTTTCAGTACGATAGCAGAGACAAGCGGAAAGACAAAGGGATTCCTACAAAAACGAAAAAAAAAGTAAAAGAATAGAAAAGATAATAACAAGTTCCATTTACAAGATACTCAAAGAAAAAGAAAAGGCTAAAGAGATTATACATGAAAAAATCATACAAGAAAATCCAAAATCAGAGCCAGAACCAATAGATTTTGACCCAGAAGACACAGGAAATAGAAGTGATGAAAACGATCTATCAATAGACCAACTTACTCAATGTGACCCAAATGAAGACATTGATTCAGGAATGAGTTTCGACTCCGTAGCACTACACAACCTGAATACCTAAAGAAATACGTAAGCAAGGATGTCAACAAAAGAAGACAAAAAGACTATGTAAGCAATGGCATCACAGGCCACTACTAATAAAAAGACACCACTCTTCAGAAACGGACAAGAAAAAGGACAATAATTTTGAAAAAAGTATTTTAAGACCATGTGACGATGGAGCCCAAAGAGCTCCCGGCATCAAAGAAAGATTATCTTTAACATTTGAAATCCGAACTTCAAATCCGGATCTACTCCTATAAATAGAGACCATTTGCAAGAAGAGAGAGACAGAGCGAAGAGTAAGCAGAGAATACAGCAAAGAAGAGATATAAGAATTAAGTTTACATATTTCCTTTCCCTTTCAAAATTTTTTTTGTAAGTATTTGTGTTTTTGTACAAAGAGTGTGAGTATTTATTTTCTGCAAGTATATAGCTGCAAGGTCACCCGGGGACTCCTGAAAAGGAAACATCATTCCGACCATTAACATGTAAGTAGTTATATGCTTTCTAGATCTTAGTAAGTTTCTCCCTATATAATGTATTATTATGTATTGTTATTATGAATGTATAATATGGTGTTTATATTACTACGATCTTAATATGTTCATATACTCTTTAAATTACTCTTAGTAAATGATTAGTTCTTTACCTTCTTAGTAACCCCGATGGATTAACCTATAAATTTCTAAGGAAGTTGAAAGTCCGCCATGGTCAGGGAACTGAAAGGACTGTGTATCCCAGAGTATGGTTAAAGAAGCAGGTGCTAAGAACATGGGTTAAAGAAAAGAGATGAACAGAGTAAGGTAAAAAAAAAGTAATTTTGGGAGAAATTACATAATTTTAGTAACAGCACCACTGAACTAGATAACGGAGCAGGAAGAGGGAGTACTGAGTAGGATTTTACAACATAATTTGCAAACACAACCTATCACAACATCCTTTATTCAAAAAATCTTATCTTTACTATTTAAAAGTATTTATACTACTATTTTTTCGCATTTATACTACTTATACTACTATTTAAACGCATTTATACTAGTATAATCAGACGATCGAGAGACTAGAAATTGAAAAAGGAAAAATGACACAACATATCCACTCATTACAAGAGAGGATAAGGTTTTTACTTGGAAATACCAATCAAACCATACCATTACAAATACAAGACTACCATAAAGGATCAAAGAGTTCTCCATCTCATTACAAAATGGATAAAACGGGTGTACATTCCCCAACGACTATAGAAAGAGCTATTGTATCAGCTAGAGGTACTATAAATGCGCTTAAATAGTAGTATAAGTAGTATAAATGCGAAAAAAATAGTAGTATAAGTAGTATAAATACTTTTAAATAGTAAAGATAAGATTTTTTGAATAAAGGATGTTGTGATAGGCTATGTTTGCAAATTATGTTGTAAAATATTACTCAGTACTCCCTTTTCCTGCACTGTTATCTAGTTCAGTAGTGTTGTTACTAAATCTATGTAATTTCTCCCAAAATTACTTTTTTTTAACCTTACTATGTTCATCTCTTTTCTTTAACCCATGTTCTTAGCAGAGAAAAGGATCAAAATGGTCCTTTATGTTTGAGTTAAGAATCAAAGTAGTCCTTCTCTTTTAACATGGAGCACTAATAGTCCTCCATGTTTCATGAATTGGTACATTTTTAGTATTCTTCCAAATATTTGTCTATTTTTTAACCCAACCTTTCCTTTGCACGTGACAAAGTCCCCCCCCCCCCCCCCCC
>NC_064290.1:6278955-6323319 GCF_019186545.1 Solanum stenotomum | reverse complement strand
TTTTTTTGTCCCTCTGTCGATTCATGGAAGCAACTATGTTGTTATGGAGCAACAATAAAAATTTGGGGGGGACTTTCTCACGTGCAAAAGAAAGACTCTATTAAAAAATAGACATATGTTTGGAAGAATACCAAAAGTGTACCAATTCTTGAAACATGGAGGACTATTAGTGCTCCATGTTAAAAGAGAAGGACTACTTTGATTCTTAACTCAAACATAAAGGACCATTTTGATCTTTTTCTCTTCTTAGCACATGCTTCTTTAACCACACCCTGGGATACACAGTCCTTTCGGTTCCCTGACCATGGCGAACTTTCAACTTCCCTAGGAATTTATAGGTTAATCCATCGGGGTTACTAAGACGGTAAATAACTAACTATTTACTAAGAGTAATTTAAAGAGTATATGAACATATTAAGATCGTAATAATATAAACATCATATTATACTTTCATAATAACAATACATAATAATACATTATATAGGGAGAAACTTACTAAGATCTAGAAAGCATATAACTACTTACATGATAATGATCGGAATGAGGTTTCCCTTTCGGGAGTCCCCGGGTGACCTTGCAGCTACTTGCAGAAAATAAATACTCACACTCTTTGTACACGAACACAAATACTTGCACTCTTTTTTTTTTTTTTGAAAGGGAAAGGAAATATGTAAACTTAATTCTTAGATCTCTTCTTTGTTGTATTCTCTGCTTACTCTTCGCTCAGTCTCTCTCTTCTTGCAAATGGTCTCTATTTATAGGAGTAGATCCGGATTTGAAGTTCAGATTTCAAACGTTTAAGATAATCTTTCTTTGATACCGGGTGCTCTTTGGGCCCCATAGTCACATGGTCTTGAAAGACTTTTTTCAAAATTATTGTCCTTTTTCTTGTCCGTTTCTGAAGAGTGGAGTCTTTCTATTAGTAGTGGCTTGTGATGTCATTGCTTACATAGTATATATTTACTTTCTTTTACTTATATTCATCGGTGGAGCCATTTTAAATAACGAATGTTCTAATGTATATTCTTTATTTAAAAATTATGTAATATATAAAGATTAAATATTAGTTATTATGAATGTATATTTAATTTTATATATTCTTAACATAATTTTGAAATATTTTTTGTATATTCTTTGCCCGATTTCTGACTCTGACACTTGCTTACACTTAAAAATGCATGCACAAAAGAGTAGGGCAGTCAAAGAGGACGTTGCTCCTTTCAAATGGGAAAGGAGCAAATCTTCATGCTTGAAACGGCCAACTGCACAATTTAAATTTGAAACGTTTTGATCTCCCCAAAATATGGAAAATAAATTATTTCTTATAAAATCGAATCATGATGGCGTGTTTTATATTTATCTTTTGCCTTGAATTTTTTTTCTAAATTCATTTTTTAATTAGTGAATTTGTCTACGATAGGCACGATTCAGAAAAAACTTTATTTTTATAATGGACATATATTAGGCTTCAAATTTTAATGTGTGCTATTATTAACAGTTCATTTTACATTTCTAATTTACTATTATCAAATTTGTCAGAGTTAATATTTCAAAAGGTCATTCAACTTTGATAATTTATCTAGCAAAATTATTAAACTTTGTTTTATATCAATAAAATCACTCAACTTAAGTTTTTGTATAAAAAAAACATTTAAGTACATTTATCATTAGTAGGGGGGAATTTTGCAACATTGGCTGGTCAAAATTATTTTGGATAATTAATAATATTCATTCAAATTCAGTTGGAAGAGTATAAGGTCTATAAGCATTATATATTTTAATGATAAATTTAGTTGAATGATTTTATTAATATAAAGGTCTAAATTGAGTGATTTTATTGATATAAAATAAAATTTAATGACTTTACTAGATAAATTGTCAAAATTGAGTGACCTTTTAAGATATTAACTCAATTTGTCATTATCTAAAGAGTTTCTTTTTTTTAGGAATTACATAAAGTGACACATGAAGTTGTCTCGAATTCTCAAAAAGACATATTAACTATGCAGGCGTCCTATTGCCCTCCTAAACAATTTTAAAGTGAAATTATTACATCATTTTTCGGTCAATCTTAGATTTTAAAAAGCAAGTGTTATAACACACCAATCATTATGTGACACGTGTTAATTTAATTTAAAATATAATTTTTTTTCATTTTAAATTTTTCTTTACCTTTTTTTCTCTCTCTCTTACTTTTGCTTTTTTATTTTTATTACTTTTATTTTAATTTCATCTTACATTTCACTTCACCTTCCATTCCACCCTATCCACCCCCACTTCCAAGTTGACCTCCTTCCTCCATTTTCTTTTTTTCTTTCTTCTTCCGTCAAATTCCATTCTTCCAGTGATTTTTTTCTTTAAAAAAATTACCTTATTTTCTAAACTTTGTTGAATTAGTGATAACAAAAATAATTATTTTTCTAAGAAAATTTAAAATTTAGAAAGAATCATCAATTAATTTATCTTCTTTTCATATAACTTCAAAATTAAAACTAATAATGTTGAAAGAATAAATGAATTCCCCAAAAATTGAAAGAGCTTAATGAAATCTGAATAATAAAGTTAAATGATACCTCCTAATCACTTTGAAATCTAAGAGGTTCATCAAATTGTTCGAAATTTTAAAAAAAAAATAGATGAAGGTTTAAAATTGAAGAGACTTAAACCAATAATAGTAAAAAAAAAAAAAAGAAGGCGGAATTGTGGTAAAAATTGTGACATTGAAAGTGGAGAGTTGTAATGGAAATGACAATGAATTTTTGAAGAAGAAAGAAGAAAGAAAAGAGGAAAAATAACAAAGAAAAAAAGTTAAAATAATAAGAAACAAGAAATTATATTTTATAACAAAATACATATAAAAATAAGGTATCTTTTTAAAAATTCGAGACAACTTCATGTGTCACTTTATGTCTTTTTCCTTTCTCTTTTGAAAACAGTTAGAGTTTTGTATCGTCCATATAGGTTTAAAGGGTCATCATCTAGAGATTTAAAAAAAAATAGGTATATATATGTGCATGAGTATAATAAATTTAAAATATGGTATTATTGTACATCTATTTTTTTTTCCTTTTCCGAGGAATTCCCACCTTTTAACTCCTTTAGTGACTCAAGCTTATCATCCTAGAGTTGAAAGTGAGAGGTGTTTACCATTCGAACAACTTCCTCTCTTTACCATTCGAGTAACTTCCTCTCATCTATCATTGTAAATATAATTTATCAATAGAGTTCAATCATATCATATATATATATATATAATTGTGCATGCTAAACATGAGATGATATTTCTCTAAAATAATTGAGCGGGCTAGGCATGAGGTGGAGAAGAAGAATTTTTTTCTTTTCCTAACTTGACCAATCTCATAAATATTCTTTTGGTCCTTACTTTCATAATTAATGGTATAAAATGAAACATGTACGTCTCTCTTTGTAAGAGTAATCACTATCCACTAATGATTTAAAGAATTAAGAGGATTCTTAAAGAATGTAAGAGAAATGGGGAGTGAGATTAAGAATATAAATGTTGAATTAATTAATTTTGCAATTCTATCATTAGAAGTTAAAAAATGAATCAAGCAATTAATTTTAAAAAGAGAAAAAGATAAGTTCGTTAATACATTTCTAGAGTAATAAATATCTCTCTCTCTCTCTCTCTAAATATATATATATATATATAAAGGAGAAAATGGAAAATCTGATGTGGCATAGTTCTTTGATCAGGATTTCTAATTATCTTTTTTCTCAAATTTTTGAGAATTTTCTCTTTATTTTAGGATTTAAAATATTATATTAAATTAATATTGATCTATTTATATTATTCTTTATTATTACTATTGATATAAATGTAGCAATCAATGTAATAATTATTGAAAATTAGTTGGTTTCTCCTTCATTGAAATATAAGCGTTATTTTCTTTCTTTAATTAGACCTAATTATGTGATCATTTAACTAATTATTAATCAGTTTTATTCTTCAAACGGAAAAGGGTCAAAATTGCCCCTGAACTATGCGAAATAGATCACTTATAACCTCCGTTACATTTTGGGATCAAAAATACCCTCGCAGTTATCCCAGGAGACCACAAATACCCTCAAGAGTTAACACCCCAATTTTTTAGTGACATGGCAAGCCACATGGGACTAATCCCTCCACCTAATCATTGCCAACTAAGATTCACTACAAAAGAACTTGACTTTTAGTGGCGACAAAGTCGCCACAAAATCCCAAAATATTGCCACTAAAAGTTATGAGTGATTTTTAGTGGCAACTAAGGCTCCAACAACCATTCGCTAGTAAAACCTATTTTTTCAACAAAAAAAATATGATAATTAATTTTCGATTGCGACCTAATTTTCTAAAATAAATAACTTGCAATATCCATATTAAAAACATCCAATATTATTACGAAAAATAATCAAAATTACTTCTCGATTAAAATCTCCTACTATATATATATAATGCATCATTGTACAGTTTATACATTTACATATGACATAAAAATAAAACATATAGTGTCTTCAAACTCCTACTTAATCGATATCATATTTGGTTTTTTAAGAACAATGAAGAAAAAAACACAAAATTAGAATTTAATGTTAAAAACTTTTAGTGACGATTTTCTAGGCTTTTGTGGCGACTGTTGTTGCCGCTAAAGGTCTAGTTCTTTTGTAGTGAATCCTAGTTGGCAACGCTTAGGTGGAAGGATTAGTCCCACGTGGCTTGCCACGTCAACAAAAATTTGGGGTGTTAACTCTTGAGGGCATTTGTGGTCTCTTAGGATAATAGCAGGGACATTTTTTATCCCAAAATGTAATGAAGGGTATAAATGATCTATTTCATATAGTTCAGGGGTAATTTTGACCCTTTTCCGTTCTTCAAATTTATTTCACCTTTTTAATACGTGTATAAATAAAGCATACGTACCCATAAATAGGATATTCTTTACCATACTATTAGCTCTTCTCCTAAAATTATTTTGTTTTCCTTGTATTGTGTATGTTTCTATAAGGAAATGTAGAAATTAATGTAGTAATTATGAAATTTAAAAGGTAAGTTTCATTGAAAATTAATAAACGCAAAAATGTGAAAAGTCATTACATTTAATGGCATTTTACCATACAAATTATTATGCTTTGCAGTTACATCTTGTTTGCACATATAAGTATAAGAAACATTGCAAATGATGGAGTAGCTCAATTAAGGTTGGGTGATGGTTATATTTTAATGACTATTTTTGAAGGAAAGCTTATCTATTTTATTTTATATGAATTGATGGTAAGTGTATCAATCGTCTTTTATTTATGCATTTTTCAAGGGAATTTATTAAAATATATGAGTGTTTATGAAATGTGAATTATGAAATATGATTTTATATTTTGCAGGAGCAAGTGTTACTTGGAGTCTCAATTCCATTTTCTTTTATATGAATATTTTTAAAGGTGAGATTATCATTTTCTTTTATATGAATTGATGCTACGAATATCTATCTTCTTTTATTTATGCATTTTTCACAAAGAATTTATTAAAAGATACGAGTGTTTATGAAATGTGAATCCCAAATTATAATTTTATATTTTGTCGGAGAAAGTGATACTTGGAGACTCAACCTAAAAAGGTTGCTACAAAATTCACACATACAAAAGAAGTTAGAATATCTATTTTCCTTTCTATATACATTTTACAGAAGTAGCATACTAAAAGACACGAATATTTATAAAATGTAAACTATAAACTATAATTTAAACTTTGCTGGAGGAAGTGTTATTTGGAATCTAAACCTAATAGACACATTTTGAAAGTCAATAACAAAAAAAGGTTGCTAAAAAATTATACATACCAAAAGAAAGTGAGAATATCTATTTTCTTTTCTATATACATTTTTCATAAGTAACATATTAAAAGACATGAGTATCTATAAAATATGAATTGTTAACTATAATTTTATATTTTTTAGGAACAAATGTAAATTCAAGTTCGAAGGAAAAGTTTTAGAAGTCCATAAACAACAAAATGTTGCTCAAAAGTTCACACAACAAAAGATGTTATTCGTTAATTATGAAGTGTTTACTCTTTTAATTGTGCATTTATCTTTTATCCTTTGTAATTGTCCGAGGAAAAGGAAGTCATAGTTGAGGGGAAGACAATGTGAAGAAAGAACAAGACACCAAATAGTTTGCTTCAACATTTTTTTTATTATATAATTTCATAAGGCACAATGCATATGATCATAATGAGAAAACTTAGTAGGCATTAATTCACTTTCATTGTACAATTTTTTAAGAAAACAGTTGTTATTTTCAAAATGTAAAGAATTTATGAAAATTGGAGTTTTGTAATGCAAGTTCTCATTATTTTTTACATTTTGTCAACTATTTGAAGTGAAAATACATTTTGAGTTGAATTTTAAAACTTCATAGTCAATATCTTTTTCAAAGTTGAAATTCAAAAATAAAATAAAATAAATTAATGATCAAATACCTCCTTTAATAACTTATGACTGGATAGGCATGAGAGAGATATTAATTTGCAACGAAATGAAAAAATATTGATAGTTTAATTTTTTAAATTATTTCCTACTATATGATATACATTAATTATGTTTCTAACAAAAATTTAGTTTCTTATTGTTTGTAGTTTTTCTGTTTCTTTTTTAAATTTAGTCATGAAAACTTAAAATAATAGAAGGGTCAAATGAAGGTCTAATGATAAATTGAATTTTCACAATTCAATGATATTTGATGAAATCATAAAAATATATATGATATTTTTGAACTTGAGGCACAGAAAACAAAGAAGACGTGTCTTAAAAAAATTATTAGCCACCATGTATTCTAAGTACAACTTTAATTTTCAATATTATTTATTTATTATGTTTCATTTATTTTTATTTTTTGTTTTTCAAGTTTAAATAGCTAATTTAAATAGATTGTTTTGCCTTTATATTGAAATGTTTTTTACCAATACTTCAAGATAGTTTTTTTTGTATAGAATGTTAAAAGAATTATAAAAAGATGATAGAATCATAAATGATATTTCCTACGTAGTATTTTTTATAGTGACTCTAGAAGTAATTATTTATATACATTATGGTTTAGCTAAAATTTACACTTTGTTTAGACGAGCAAAAGTAATTATTTTATAAATTTTAAAATAAATGAAAGGAAAAATTATGTATAGATAAAAGATTAAACAAGAAAACTAAAAAAAAAATCTTTTCGTTACAAAAATAAGGAGCATAAATTTAGTGATATAGAAAAAAAATTCAGAAGATAAAAGACTCCTAAGCGATTTAAAATTATAAAAGGTATAAAACTTAAATACTAATTATAAACTTAATTAAAACTTGGAATCTAAAATATTTAGTCTTTAGGATGACACTACAAATATATAGAATATTTTAAATAGTTAATTATTCTAAAAAGTTATTTAGTAAATTTAACTAGCTATTATGACCGCGCGAAGCTCGAATAAGTTCACTAATTTTCAATAATAGTACAAAAACATGCACATTTCCTTTCATTTTCTCTCATGTCATCTCGAAACTATATCAATTTTGAAGTTATCCTCATTATACGTAATTAATATCGCTAAAATCATGTAAATTTTATATATTTCCCCGTTCATCATTACTTGTCCACTATACTATTTTGGGATGTCGAACAATAGTTATCCAGATTATAAAATGAAATAATAATTTACCATGTTGTATCTATTTTACCATTGCTATTAAATACTACTCCCTTCATTTCAAATTAATTGAATTGTTGAGAAATTTTTCATTTTTCAAATTAACTTAATTGTCAATTTTCAAGACTACTTTTAGAATGTTTTTCCAATTTTACCCTTCATTAGTTAGTATTGAAATTAGTTATTAATTAATGTTTAGTTATTTTAATCATAAATTTGACAATAATTAATAAGGGTAAAAATGGAAGATATGCCTAATTTATGTTTTAATCTTCTTTTCTTAAAGGGTGTGAAACACCTTAACAATTCAATTAATTTGAAACGGACAGAGTATTCATTTTTCAATATTTAAATGACTTATATTTAATAAGGGTGATTTGGTAAAATTACTCCTGTCATTTACTGCTTCTTAATTTCTAAGTCAAGTTAATAATGGAGAAGTATTATTGGACAAAAGAAGTATATATTTACACAAGCATGTATGAAAAATAAAAGCTTATACATTGCTTTCCAATTGGTCAATTTAATTATCTCACAATCGATCTTGTCATTCCTTTATTATAGTAAGCATGTTGTGATTAGTTATCAAAATTAAATTTGCATTTCTTGAATTTTGAAGTGGCTTTCTCATGAAAAAGACTTCTGAAAAATGATGATTAATTAAAAAGTCATGAAAGCAAATATCCGACAAATTCATAATCAAGCATGCATGAAAAAAAAACGACCCTTAGGGCTTAGAATCATTGGGGAAAAAAATATCATAAAACAATAATTAAGGATCTTTTCTCAAATTAATATGAAAGGGCCCTGGATAGAGTCCAATTACCTTTCGAAGACCTTGAAAAGCCTAACCAAGAAATATCTTAGACTGAACTTATGTCTTGTGATTTTGACTTGCAAATGTTTTTTTTTTTTGCCTTGTAATAAAGGCAGTGAAATTAATACTCTAAGTTAGATTAGACCTCAAGTTTCGCGAGTGGATCCTCTAGCAGTCTAGTTTGTACCAGTGGCACAATGACACTCATATGCTTTTCATGGATGCACTGTTAAGTATATCCTAATTTATGTCAATTTCTCAAGATAGAAATACATATATATACATGATTTTTTTGAAATTAATGGGTGCACGTGCACCCCATCTAGAGAGGTAGGTCCAACTATGCTGGTAAGGCATATTCGATTTTAGGAAAGAAATTAAAGATGAACTCCAAAATAGGGGAACTCGTGTGAATCATGACCAGATACTTAACCCTAAAATCTAGTTAACCCTAATAGCTAATTAGTAATAGAGAAATTTAAAAACAGCCAAGACTAGAAATATAATTAGGCTCATCACTGTTTAATTACGATTCATGGCTATATGTTAGAAGGAGGAGAGAGGAGAGCTAGATTGAGAGAGGGAGGAGAGAGGAGGCGAGAGAGATTTGGGAGAGAGACACAATTGATTTGTATAATGATCAATAACTGCATCACAAATACAATTAATACAATAGGTTTGTATCAATGAATACAATTGTATCAAAAACTATGTATTCAATTTGTTGATCCAAATCAAGTATATTAACAATTACAATTTGTATTGACGAATACAATTGTACCAACAAATATAATGTTATTGTTGTTGAAATTCGTAACAAATTGTATTTGTATTCATTTATTGCCTTATCTATTTTTGTATTTATATGTTATCGTGTGTGTTTGTGTTACATTTGAATTTGGATCATTGACTGTTTTTATTTGTATTTATATCATTGATTGTTACCATTTGTATTTGTATCATTGACTTTTACAATTTGTATCATTGTTTGTTACCATGTGTGTTTGTATTGTAGATTGAAAGAGAGGGGGATAGAGGAGAGAGGCAAGGGAAGAGAGAGAGAGAGAGAAGAGAGGCAGGGCGAGGGAGGAAGGGAGAGAAGGAGAGAGAAATTTGCTATAAAATCCTAACTATTGTTACGAACCGTAATTCTTTTAAACTATAATGGTGTATAATATAGGGAAAATTATATATAATAGCAAACTATTAATTCAAATTAAATGCTACAAACATAGTTTGATTTAATTGTATCCCATAGCAAACTGTTGTTATTTCGCCTCTCTCCTGGTGAATCTTGCTCGCCACTCTCGTTCTCGCTGGCAGTCTCCCTCGCCTCTCTTGCTTTTATACAAACACAAATGTATAAATGTGTTTGTGTTTGTATAAAGCGAGAGAAAATTGTATACATACATATATTTTCATTCCCCTTTCTCCCCTCTCGCAGATCTTGCTGGCCACTCTCCCAGATCTCGCTCGTCACTCTCACTCACCTCTCTCTCTTTATACAAACACAAATGTATACATTGCGTTTGAGTTTGTATAAAGCGAGAGAAAATTGTATATACAAATACAAATGCATATATTTTCGTCTTATACACTTATGATTATACAAATACGATCCTCCCCTGCCCAGTTTTCTTTTGTCTTTCTCTCTTTCTCGCTTTATACAAACACAGATTATACAATTGATCTTTTGTATATGTATAGCGAAATATACATATTTATGTTTGCTATGGAGCGCAATTATGCAACTATAGCTATAGCATACAAATATGATTTTTATGTTTGCTATATGTGAAAGTTGCTCAATATAATATAACACCCAACCTCTTTCCGTTGAAAAGTTTCTTTTTCATGAAATTCCTTACTAATTAGTAATTACGGAAAAGGGCCTAAAATACCCTCGAATTATTGGAAATGGTACAAAACTACCCTCCATCCACCCATTGGCTCTAAAATACCCCTGACATCCACTTATTGGCTCCCAAATACCCTTCCATCCACGTTTTGGTCCAATATTGACCACTTTTATAGTGGATTATCATTTAAATAATTTTTTAAATACGTGGCGACCATCTATTAGTTACAATTTAATTACTTAAATTAACAAACTCACCTATTACTAATTATACCCGATCCAAATTGACTACATTCAACTCAAGTTAACTATACCCGACCCATATTAACTACGCCCGCCCCAAATACACCCTTCATTTCCAACATTTCACTTTTTCTTCCAACCTTCCCCAATATATATTCACTTACAATCTCAAAAAACACTACCTAAATACACTCACGTATTACCATAAAAAATCATGAGTGCTTTGGTGATACATATGTGTATTTAGGTAGTATTTTTCGAGATTGTAGACGAATATATTGGGAAAGAAGGTTTGAAGATGAAGTGAAGTGTTGGGAATGAAGGGTGTATTTGTTTTAATTGGTGGGGTAAATGTAATTTGGGGCGGGTGTAATTAATTTATTTGGGTCGGGTGTAGTTAATTTGAATCAGATATAATTAATAATGGGTGAGTTTGTAAATTAATTTAAGTAATTAAATCGTATCCAACAGATGACCGTCACGTATTTAAAAAATTATTTAAATGATAATTCATTATAAAAACGGTCAATATTGGACCCAAAGATGGATGTTAGGGGCATTTGGGAGCCAATAGGTGTATGGCAAGGGTATTTGGGAGCCAATAGGTGAATGAATGATAGTTTTGTGCCATTTTCAACAGTTCAAGGGTACTTTAGGCCCTTTTCATTAGTAATTAAGACCACTACAAAGACTCATCTTCTCCATAAATCTCCACAAACATTGATTTGGTGTTAATACCTCTGATTTTCTTTCACGTCATCTCGAAACTATATCAATTTTGAAGTAATCCTCATTATACAATCACTAAAATCATGTAAATTTCATTTATATTTGCACAAGCACGTATAATAAAAGAAAGGTTATACGTTGCTTTCCAATTCAAGTCAATTCTTTCACCATCGTTCTTGTCATTCCTTTATTTATATTAAGCAAGTTGTGATTAGTTATCAACTTTCCTCCAAATTAAATTTGCATTTCTTGAATTTTGAAGTCATGACGTTCTCATGAAAAACACTTGAGACAAATGATGAATTGTGGTTAGAGGAACTAAAGCTTCAAATTAAAAAGTCATGAAAGAAAATATCCGGCAACTTCATAATCAAGCATTCATGAAGGAAAAAAATGACCCTTAGAAATTAGAATCATTGGGGGAAAAAAATCAATATTTCAAATGATACTCAATAAGATTATTTTCGAGCTATTGTGAGGATATATAAAAAATAATCTTTTATTGTGAGATGTGACAAACATAAAAAGATCAACAACATAATAAATATAGTATAAATTATAGGAACCACATATTATAAGTACTAAATAACATCCTATCCCTTCTACTTTTCTATTTACCAAAAATTTCTTAAAAATGATGTTTGCGGGATACATAGCGTTGTGCACGGGATACATTATGCTTGATACATTCCACATAGCGGGATACATAGCGTTGTGCACGGGATACATTAGGTTTGATACATTCCACATAGCGGGATACATAGTGTTGTGCATGGGATACATGCGGGATACATAGCGTTGTGCACGAGAAACATAGCGTTTGATACATTCCACATAGCGGGATACATAGCGTTGTGCACGGGATACATGTGGGATACATAGGTAAATAAGGGATTTTTGAAATTTTTGAAATAAGTAGGGATAAATGGATATTAAGGTAAGTAAAGGAGTGTAGTTAAGTAATTTAACATTCACTGATCACTTAAAAACTCGCATTTGGTCAATTCAAAATTGATTCTTCTACTCTCTTTTTTGTGCTTAAAAAGTTTTTGAATTGTCACGAGGATCATTGGTAGTTATGGTTGTTTTCTGGTAGTGGTGTGACGCAGTAAATGTGTAAAGAGGGCAATCGTGTTATGTTATTGTTTTCACTTAAGGTATATCATTGTATATCAATGTATCTCTCAAGTGTATATTAGATATATACCATACGTATGTTAAATGAATTTGTATTATATACATGACATACATATAATATGCAAGTTATACACACACAAAAGTAACATACGTGGGATTAATCTGCTTCAATCTTGAAATTCGATTTAAATCCTCACAAAATTTGTAACAAATAACTCCAAACTTGAAATATAAGCTCCTCAAAAATCTTCCAAGCTTTTATAACAATACTAGTCAATTTACAAACCCAAAATTTAGCTTCAAAACTTCATCAATAATGATTGACTCTAGTTTTTCAGGTTTTGTGCTTGAAAAATTTGACAGAGGAGATAAGAAGAAAAGGAAATTCCTTAAATTATTAATTCTATGGGTTTTGTTGGAGGTTTTATATATAATATGAAGATTTTATTATTATATTCTTGAAAGTGAAACAATATCATAATTTTTTTTTTATATATAGGGGTCCAATTATTAGGGAAAATTGTACATAATGGCAAACTATTAATTTAAAATAAATAAAATAGCTACAGTTTCATTTATTTCCATTGAGGAGCAAATCTCTCGGTCAGTTTTCTATTAAGGGGACCACGAATTTGTATAAGTAAAGAAATGAAAAAAACTGACGTTATTTCCCTTTATACAGTTTCTTCATCTCATTTATATCTCTACTTTCCTTCAATTTCTCCTAATTTTTCTCCCCAAAATCAGTTTTAAAATTCAAATCTTCACCAATCACCACCATGTTCTCAATTGCGATTTCAAAAATTTCAGGTACCGCCAAAACTTATCTCAATCAGTTCATTTAAATTTTTGTCTATTTTTTCCCTAGTTTTTCAAGCTATTTTTCATATCAACTCATCATCTATACAGAGTTTCATTCACGCAATGGATGCCCAGTCTTCATCTACCAGATTGACAAGAGATATACACTTGCATGTCAAAAATATTGTAGAACAACCATTGTTTTCGTTGGATCTAACTCAGAATTTTGGAGAGGTTGCAGGTTCAATGTCAAAATCCAACACAATGCAAGAGATAAAATCCAAATTGAAAAATGACCCAATTAGATTGGGCGATATTACTGCAAAATCCAAGCAATCCATTGTTGAGGAAGGTAAGAAAGCTCAGTCTAATGTTGGGTCAAGTAAAAAAAGAAAAGAAAAAACAACTAATTATACAGGTGAAAACGTAAAAAGAAAAGAAGTTGTTTCTGACTCATTGGAGCATGATGAGGTATTTGTATAATCTTTATTTTGTATATGTTGCGATTGTATATTATTCTTATATTTTCTCTGTTGATTTATGTCTTGTACCTGTTTGTTTATACAGTTGTGTATAGTCACCATGTTTAATATCCAAACTAAATGTATAAAATAGAACTATTTCACTATACATACAAGGTAAACAATTATACATTGAAATTGACTGTATAATGTATAATATTAATAGTTATTGTATTAGTAGCGTCACAACAATTTCTCTGTATATACAATATAAATATTTATACATTTGATACAATTTTGTGCATTGTTTTTGTATAAGTTTTAGCATTTGTACAAGGATACGTTTTGTATAATGTTCATTTAGACATATACAATTGCACAAAATCATAAATATACAATTGACAAACCTAAAATAATAGACATATACATATAATATTACATACAGAATCATACATCAAAACTAAGGACAAACCTTCACTGTATAAATATACAAATTCGAAAAAAATAGTCAACAGTTTCATATACTTATACAACTCACAACAACACTAATAGGTATATGTATATAAACTACAACGAATTCTATTTTTCATTTATATACATATTCCCAATATACACTTATATAAAAGATTATATACACAAATTAAAGCTTTATACAAATATACAATTGATAAAATTGTATACAAATATACAGATTCATATATCCAAACCAAAGACGCACCTGCACTGTATAAATATTCAAATTTGAAACAATAGTCAACAATTTCATATATGAATTATTCATATCTGACTGACTCATACCAAAACACCTATACATATAAACTCTTAACAAATCATAATACAATGTCATCTTCATTCATAGATTCGACAACAAATATACAAATCCAAACAAAAATATGACTGTGAACAAAGCGAATCTACGATCCAAAATTCAAAATAATCAACAATATCATCCAGAAAATTTGATGATCACAAATTTTGAAATCATAACTGTTAAACTCTATTACGAACAAAATATACAACTCAGAATCTACATTCAATTTCAATTGATGAAAGTTTTAAAGCAAATCTGATTTTCAATACAAACTGAATTCCAATTTCAATCAGAAAAAAAATAAAATCAAAGTATTTTTCAATAGGAAATACATTTTACCTCCTCTTGATCGTCAACAGCTTGATCGATTTTCTGAACCGAGCTTCAATGGAGTTCTTAGTGATGAAGAAGACATAGAAGGAAAGAATTTCTACTGACACATAATGTGCGTGATTCCAACGACTTTTTTCCTTTTATTGCAACCAAATTACCGCCTTTTTTTAAATTTTTTTTAAAAAAAATCAAATTATATATAAAAGGGAATAGGCAACCGATATATACAGAAAAACAGCTCCATAGCAAACACAAATTTTGCTATGGAGTGCAATTATATAAAGTATAGTCATGGAGTACAAATATGAATTTTATATTTGCTATACATAAAATTTTCTCTTATTTATATCTCTATAAATCTTCCAAATTCAAAAACCACAAAACATTGAGGAACTTTTCTCAAATAAATATGGAAGGACCCTGGACTGAGCCCAATCAATTGAAAAGCCTAACCAAGAAATATATCTGAAATGAATGTAGGGAATGAATGTATTGGCTCTCAAAGCCCTACTATGCAATTGAAAAGAGCTACTATGGCAAAACCTTTTCAGCTGCTTAACAATTTTGGGGCGATCTTTAATTTTTGACCCTCAAATTGGTACGCTTTGTTTTTTCTCGTTTCTCATTTGATGAAGATTTATGGGTCAAAGTACATTAACTGTGATCTAATCTCGCAAGGCAAACATTTAGATCTAATTCTTTTTTTTTCCAACATAAGTTTGTAGTATTTAATTCGCATGCATATGTTTATAGAACTTTTTCCTTATCCAACATAGGTTTAGAAAACTTATGCCTATGTGTCTTGTGAATTTTGACTTGCAAGTGTTTTTTCGCCTGGTAAGGCATAGTTTTTATCTTACAAATATTTTTGTCTTTTTCGATGTTAGGGATATTGTCATTCACTTCTTTGTTATAGGACAAAAATTAAAGATCACTTCAAAAATAGGGAAATTCGTATAAATGACCCGTGCTTAATCTTAAAATTTAGTTTCATTCCGTTGAAAAGTTTCTTTTTCATTAAATTCCTTACTAATTAAGACCACTACAAAATCTCATCTTCTCCACAAATCTCCACCAACATTGATTTAGTGTTAATACCTCTGATTTGGTGAATGATTGAAGAAAGTTTTGGAAAAGACATTATCAAAGGCTTATTTAAAGTTACAATTCAAAATATGGAAACTTTTATTAATTGTGTCGTTAGAAATATCTAGACAAAGCTATATAAAAGATTAAAGGAAAATTGGAATTGATCTGGATTAGTTTAATTAGGACAAAAAAATAAGATTTAAACCCGAATTACGACGAAAATCTGATTGTGACACATGTTTATTAGACACAAATATATGGATTTGACTCCCCTCCATTACCATTTCCCTCTATTTCGTCAAGTACACATTTAGATGAGAAACATGTGTACTATTTAATTGTTAAAGTTGAAGATTATATTGCATTAACTAGTATCATAACCATAGTTAAGTAAATAAGTTTTGGAAAAAATTCTCTCCAAATTTAGTAAGAATAATTAATTCTTCTCAATTTTTGGTATACATATATTTATATCATTAATTTTATTTTATATTTTTATATTTAAATATTAAAATTATGGAACATGAACTTAACAACGTTTAATTTGTTTAGCCTAACAGTAGTCTTACAAAATATTTTGCCTTTAAATTGATGTTTTCTTTTATTTTATTTTTTAAAAATAATTTTTTTTGATACTTTCACCTTTGTAATTCTAATGCATTTTTTACCTCCCATTTTTATTATATGATTTCTATCATCAATGTTAATTCTTCCTTTTATTTTTAAAATTTTTCAACCTAATATTTCAAGAATAAATTTGCTAGCATAGGAAGGGATTAAATAATGTACAATATTAATATTTGAATATGGAAATAAAAAATGAAATCAAATGGTTCTAAGATTTGTAGGAATATTTTTCTTATCAAAGTCAAGAAATTATTTGTTCAAAACTTATTCCTTAACTATGGTTATGATACTAGTTGATGCAACATATAATCTTGAACTTTAACAATTAAATAGTACACATGTCTCTCATCTAGATGTGTACTTGAAGAAATGGAGGGAAAGGGTAATAGAGGGGAGCCAAATCCCAAATATATAGAGGGAGGTATACACCGTGCTTCAGAAAAAAAAAAAGATTAAACCGAACAAATAATTGGTAATTAGGTCAAAATTGGTGATAATTTTGTTTGATAAATACATAAGGTAAAAGCATAATTTTCCCTATTCGCTAAGCAGATACTAAAAAATACAACAAACAACGATAATATATCTATACCGAGTACCTTAAATCTCTTTGGGATATGCGAAAGATATAATGTATGTAGACATTACCTTTCTTTTGTGATTGTTTCAGATAAACTCTCGACTTTCGGCACAAAGGGAAAGTATCCGAGGTGAAATAAAAAAGGAAGACGAACAAGTAGAAAGGGTGTGGCTGCGCTAATTATTAATATCTTGTGACAAACATCCAACCGTGATTCTCTCCTGTAAACATGTGCAACTACTATTTCTTAATTTAAACCATTGTGTATGTATGTATTATATGTCCACATGTGAGTTGTTTTTGTAGATCTTACAAAATAAACCTTTGCCTGGTTGCAATGTTCAATGTTGCCATTTACTATAACTATACGACCAACATGCCTCAGACCTTCCTGGGGAGTTGAGTTGCTCTTTCCCCTAGTTTTGTTCAAAACTTTTTTTATTCTCATCGTTTTCTCCATTATAGATTCCCCTCATTTTAATACTTAGTAACTAAGTTATTTTACTTCCTTCATCTTTTGATCTTTTCGTTTTCGTTTGTTTTATGCGGGTCGATATATTTTGAGAAACAAATTCTTAATACTTACATTGTATTCTTCATTTCTCAATTCATATTATTTCCTAAAGCGTACGTTAATTATAGTGCATAAATGATTCTTTTGGTTGAACTTTTTGCTCTTATCAATTGTACTTTGTTATTATATACCATTCAAAAACCTCATTGCTGGTCTTTGTGGTAAAGTAGTAATTAAGTACTCTATCATTTACTCTTAATCAGAGATTTCTAATTCGAATCACCAAGGTTATGAAGTCATCTTTGTTAGAAAGCTCTTTATCCACCAACATGGGACATCTAATTTAGTCAGTTCCAACGCGGAGCAATTAGGGTGGAGTTATTTATGCCTCAAAAAGTATATTTGGTCAAACAAGAGCTGCTGGCTTAACATATAATTTCATATATGTTTCAGGAAAAAAAAGGAGTTGGATACTAGACCAAAATGTTAAAAGAAATATAGTTTCTTTTCTTTACCACTTGCAAAGAAATTCAACCAGCCAAGTTAGACCAAACAAATTTGTAAGTTTATTAACATGCCATGAGGTCTTAAACTATTAAATAAAACAATATCCAAAAAAACTCAACCAAAATAATGAAAGGTTTCAAAAGTTAAACAGGAGATTCACATAAAAGAAGGGTAATATTTTCTGGCACTAGTTGTTAAAAAGAGATTGTCTTGCAAATAATAACCTGAATTTACAGTGGAGCAAAAAGACAAAATAACCCCTTTTTCACCCCTCTTCCGATTTTGTCAACTAGCAAACATTTCAACGTGAATCCCCCAAAATCACATCACATGAGCAAAATAACAGAGTGATTCTTCTTCTCTAATTCAGTAGAATGATTAGGGGCAAAAAAGTAAACAAAATAGCAAAACCAGAAACGCCAACGAACGGTGAAGATGAATCATTTTTTTCAAACTGTAGTGAATCGACGGCTAGTGGCATGTTCTCCTGGTCCGGGCTACACTTGGACTCATGCGGTGGGTGCGCACTATACATGATAGCGCGCAATACAGCAGAAACCGTCGGTATGTACGCCGTCTTGTTGCGTGCCAGTAACCATGTCAATCCCATCAACTGACAGTCTCTGCTTAGCATCTTGCTCACTCTATCCCCACCCGTTACATCCATTTTGTGTGTTCGATTTTTTCCACCGTCACCGTTAAGCTACAGAAACGTAAAATCTAAATCAGAATTACAGTACAGATATAGGTTGAGTGGAGAAGAAGAAATATGTCAATGAATACGTGACCGACCTTTTGTAAAGCACCGAGACACCGGGTACAACCGGAATAAGAAGAGTTCCGACAATTCCTCTCGAGATTTCTGACGGCGGCGGTCGGAGTTGCATTCTTCGAGCCGGTGAGGTTGAACGCCGCCGGACAACTAAGGGAGGTAATCTGATGAAGACGAATACCACAGAAACACAAAACGGCATCGCATGTACCATTAGGTTGCGGGAGATGGATGTTGCGGCTCTGAAGAGAATTCTGAAGCGTATTAACGCATTTCTGCGAGTCATCCGGCATCATCGGCAAGTCGGAGCTTGCTGGTGCAGCCGCCCCTGAAACTTGCAAAGCTGAACGCGCGTGAGCTGCGAATAACCATGCCGCCAGTACAGGACAGCAACGGCTCCGGTCCAGGTTCTGTCCGCACGCCGCGCTCACTCCACCAAATAGCTCGTCGGACAAATCCAACCGGCATATCTGTGACTCGGTCTGAACCGGAAAAGCTGGAACAGTGTTAGAAGCGTAATCACCTGGCTTCAATGGCTCCGCCGGTTCAGCAAGTAACCCAGCAAACGAACCTTTACACATACAAAGCAGCGTCAAAAATAACGTGAAAAGTCTGGTTTTCAACTCGACTCTCATTTTCTCTGTAGAAATTGGTAAAGTAGAAAAAAAAAAAAACCAAAGGCAAATGAGTTGGAAGTTGAAGCGAACTTTTGTTTAGTTTTAAACTAAACAGTGGAATGGGAAGAGATTTTTTCTTCTTTTTCTCAGTGTTTTGCTTTTTAAACCAAAAAAGGGAGAGTTTCAGGAGATGCGAATAAAAAAGTACTAGAGTGGGTTTTTACATGAAAGAGATGAAGCGAAGAAAGAAAAACGAAAATAAAAAAGGCGAGTGTCACTGTGCAAATAGGGAGTGGGAGTGAAACAGAAATGGAAGTGGGTGGTCACAACTCACAACATTGTTTTTTTATATGGAATGGATCAACATAATTTAACATTGGGTTAGGTTCAAATATATGTGATCTATTCATAAATAATTTCTTCTTTTATTTTCTTTTCATATTCGAAATCTGGATTAAAGCCTCGACTAAATTCTATTCATACATATTTTATTTTTATTCATAGTTTGAATTTGAAAACTCTGATTAAGAATTAAGCAACTTTATCACTGCACCACAACTGATGTTATTGATTGATTATCTCCACTAGCCTTTTGGAATTATTCATTTTTTAGGAATAATATTAAAATTATTGTTTGATATAAACTTTTATCACATTGGAAGTTCGATTTAAATTTTTAAAAAGTGCTTCAAACTTGTTTTTAATAGTATTATTTTTCTAAATTTCGAATAAAGTATTCTTTTACTAGAAATATAATTAAACGTACTTATTTAATAACTCTAACATCGTACATTTTGAATAAAAATTAAAAAAAATAAAATTGAAATCTATGACGTCTACTAAATAAATCAAATTGTGATTAGATCTTTTAGATTAAACATTCTTTTTAACACTCAGCATATTGATCTAAAACTTTGAAAAAGTTTATACAAAAAAAGTGAAAAGAGTTTGCCCCATATGTGTTCTTATATACGATCAATCATCACTCTACTGAAAAATTGAAATTTAAGTTATAAAACTGATCGCTAAATAATTTATAGCTGATAAAAAAAAGTCGATCGGATTAAACTCAATGTTCATTTGATTATTATGGTATTAGAGTAGATCATATCTCAATTAGTACTTTACTTGATATTGGCCACTATTAAATCCACATATTTGTTTAGTGATAATCTGAAAATTAAGAAGCTTCCCACTTATAGATATGATGCATTGAATGAGACTGCTTTTTTTTAAATCAAGATATTAGATTCAAAATTTTAATATGAAAAAATTCTTAATAGAAAACGTTTTTTCTCCAAATGCAATCTTATACAATATCAATTCAAAATAATTAAACTCCAATAAGAATACCAGATATCGAGTAGAAAATCAAAAAATTAAGAAGGTGGAGCTGGGTGTGGGGTGGGGGTGAGGATGGGGTGGGGTCCTTAGTCATACAGATTCGTTGGTTTTTAGAGAAAAGGGAGAGTGGAAAGGCTGTCTAGGGATTTGGCTTCTTTTGCTGTCCTTTTCCTTTTCATTCTTCTTTTTCTTTTACATCACTATCTCTATGTTTGTCTCCCTCTTGTATGATTCTGAAACTTGATTCTTTTCTGCCTTTTTAGTATATTTTTTTTATATATAAATATAAAAATAATGTTGCTCACACTGTAACCCAAATAATGTAATATATCCACTCTTGATGAATATTGGACTTTGTATTCAAAGATATAACAACATTTATTCCTTTTAAGTTCTCTTATATTAAGCTTAAATTTGCCTCGGAAAAAAATGGTTTCGAATTTGTTGTAATTGGATTTCGATCATAAACTTTTGAAATAGTACTGAAAACTTGAAGTAATCTTTCAATTGATCACACATTCTGCATAAGACAAATTTTAGAACTTATGTTTGATTAACAATAGAGAAATCTTTTTGTCATTCATCAAACATAAAGTTCTAGCTTTTGGCTATAAAATATAAATCTAAGGTATTTTAAAATAATGAATCTACTCAATATATTAATCAATGCTGAAAAACTAAGACTTAATTTTATCAAGCGAAAATAAATAATTAAGATCAATTTTTTGAGATATCACATATCATATTTTATAACTCTTATATCGAATCAAATAGTACAGTGTAAGGGGAGGAGTACTACGTACTTTGACTCAATTTCTTTATTCAATTATTTTTTTCTTTTAAATAAATGAATAAAAAATGTTTTTCCGATCATATATGATATTGAGCAGATGGGCTGTGACTGATTGGCATTGCCACAACTTGAATTGTTTATTTTGAAGACATGGAGTGGTTAGATCAGAAATGTGATCTTTGGAGATTTATAAATATTTCGAGGGAATGTTTAATTGGCTTATATTCCATTCATACATAAGTTTTTTTATTAATCAAATATTTATCAAAACAGCTTTTCAAAATTTTGGGAGAAAATTAATTCACCAAATTAAATTTCAAGAAAAAAATCTAGGGTAAAGGCAACAAGGTATCAATGGCGACGGTAATCCGACAGTAAATACTTATCCAAACTAATGCAATTTACATGATTTAATAAAGTAAAATACATGTTAATTAATTAAAATTAAATAGATTGAACTATAAATTCAAACACATGACATTCATTTATCGAATAGGTTAATAATACATAGGTGTAAATAACTTTAGATACACAAGGTGTAAATAAAAATTCTATACAAGAAAAAAAGTTCACATGGTATTAATTAAGTGGAATACGTTAAAATTAATGAATTCAATTACTTAAAAAGAGTATATGTAAAATATTCGTACAATCAAATTGTGGGATCATAATCTTATTAATAAAATTTCTAATTTACAATAAGAATTATTAATTCATAGAATTTTTATTTATCAATCTAAAAGTTCGACTCCTATTCTAAGAAACATCAAATTGTATTTGAGCATAGAAATCCAACAAATCTTACTCTCTTATTCTTTATCTTTTGATTACATTTCTATTAAAATATCTGGACAAAAATAGAAGAACGTAGCCGTGGATTAATAAGAAAATATAATTTTTGTTCACTTTTAATTGTCATAATTTCATTTTTTAGAGTCAAACTATAAAATTTCGACTAATATTTATTATGTATTTTTACATCATATTGATATGCAAAAAATTGCAATTTATAGTAGTACTTTTCGTATAGTTTTTGAATATTAAATTTTTTGTTTAAAATATCAAATTAATGTAATCTAGTTTAACTTTGAAAAAATAATCAAATTAATATCCATAAAATGCAACATGACAAATAAAAGAGGACGGAGTGAGTAACAACAAATTAAATGAAACTGAGACCGAATGAAGTCTAGTTGTAGAATTTTGAACTAATGTTCAAACCTGAGTTCGCCAACAAACTCAACATGAAACTTGGAAGCACATTTTACTTTTAGGAAGCTGAAGGGCTTTTTTCTAAAATGAAAAATAATAATTTCATTAACCGTTATTTATATTAGAGTTTGATTAAATCCGTATGTGTCACTAAAAATCTCATATTGGAAGGTAAAGTGTTTCCTAACAAAGATAATTTCATTTTCATATTAACTCAAACCTGAAATCTCTAATTAAAAATAAAAGAATAATTATTGTTCCACGACAACCCTGATTTTTTGGTTTTTGATCTAATGCTGTCAGCAGCATCTTCTTGACGTAAGTGGGTGGATAGGTATCCTTACGTTGGGACAAAAGTCTTGCTCCACAGCCAGTAGCACATGCCCCAGCCTTTTTTCCCTTTGTACATAAACTTAAAATATAGTTTGTTATTTAATTACTCCAATTATACCTTAAATGTAGATCTCTAAAATCTTTAAGTTTCAAATAGAGCTTATAGTTTCATCTTTTACTAGTGGTGCCAACCATATTTGCGCATAAGAAATGTACGTATCATATCATAAGAAATATTAAATTTGAGTTAAAGTTTCTTACTTTTACCAAAAGAGTGGAAATAGAGTATTAGATACAGATTTAGATGAACCCAATTATTTTTACTTAAGCCCTCTTTTATATCAAAAAAAAATATTTATATATATTTAATTGTTAACGCAATGACAAGGTTTGATGGCTAGTCTGAACCCATAAACACTAAAACTTAATTTCTTCTTTGTTCCGTTGAACCTACAATTTCAATGATAACTCCACATGTGTACGATTTCATGATAAGTTCATAACCATAAATTCTTAATTTTGGCTCCATCTTTGATCCATCATTATGATATTGTTGATGTTGAGTACTAGATATTATATTAACTAATAATAACAAATTAATCAGTAATTACGTCAATTAATTAGTATATATAAAATTGTCCCTATAAGTCAATAAATCTTTTTAAATTTCTCGTGTGGTAATTTCCACACCAGGAAGGACCACATATCAAGTATTTTCAACATTTAACAAATTGAAAATATAAAGTTTAGTGTAAAAACAACTTATTCTTCTGACTTTAAATTAGAGAGAGAGAGAGAGAGAGAGAGAAAAGTAGGTAAAGTGATAAAAAAGGCATACAATTAGCTTGAGATTTGTGTACTTTATAGTGTCAAGGCAATACAAAAAGCACCTACTACACAGAATTATTTCAATAAAAAGGCTCTTTACAAAAAGCTAAGTAGCCCAACTCGTGTTCCCCAGTTTCCACTCTGAAGAAAACAAGAGAAAAGAAACAAAAAGACAATTCCACTTTTATTTTTCTACTTTCTATGTCATCACCCTTCTCATTTGGGTATTTGTATTTTGGTTACCGTTTTCTTAACGTCAATGTATGACTTAAGCTTTTGCGTTTTTTTCACGCACAATTGCTAATATGATACGTCCTTGAACTTTGAGAAAATAGTTTGTATGTCTCAACATTCATGCCACTATCGTTACAGAAAAGGTCTATTCGTGTCATTATTTTTAAGAACTTTGAGAAAATAGTTTGTATGTCTCAACATTCATACCACTATCGTTACAGAAAAGGTCTATTCGTGTCATTATTTTTAATGAATAGATTTAGTGATTATGCAGAATTATTTTTTCACATATACGATATCAAAATTAAATGAGAAAAGTTTAATTAAATTTGAAGTTAACCTTAACTCGTTAACACTATATCCCAATCCATCCTAACCCATATTTCATTTGTTGTTTTTAGGATGTTGACATCATAGATAAAAGATTAAAACGACAATTTTCAAATCTTTTATCTACTTGGGACGTTTTCTTAATGATGGAACTTTAGAAATCGACTAAAAAAATAAAAGAAAGATGAAATGACTTAAAGAAGCAGCATTGGTAATTGAGCACGAAAAGTATAGTGGCAAGGAGTATATATAAAATAAAATATAAGTAATGATGGTGTCGTAAATCCCTCTTTCTGTCTCTTCTATTTTATTAAAAAAAAATTACTATTCCTAGGCATTTTGCTACCCATGATATCATCTTACATGTTTTTTATTAATATATGTATATTAGAGTTTGCTCAAATTTAAATTTATCATAAAAATATTCATATTAGAATAAAACGCTTCCTACATGTTATATGTTTGATCTAAGGTTTTGTGATCTTCTATTTTGGATATATATTTTGATTGCCTATAATTGCCAATGCCAATAGAAACATACCTTGTATAGCTGTATTTCAAATACTTTGAGAGGGAGGGGGGATGTAATATTTAAATGGTAAAATTTTATTTTTAAACTTACTAATCACCATATTAAATATTGTATTTGAAGTGCAAAATTATGATTTCAATATATGATAATTCGATATTTAACAACAACTACTCACCGTTATGTTGAGTAATATTGAATTCTAACAAAATAATATTGTGAACTAATTCCGTGAAAAAGCAATTACCAAATCCACTTAGACACAACATTTCAACTACAATTTAACTCAAGTCATTGGAATCATCAAATGTAACACTAATGATGACTTTTAAGAACAAATACAAAATGCAACTTAAAGCAAAACAACATTATATTGGAAGAATTAGGTTTCTTAAAATATGGACCACATAATAGTCAAGGCAATTTTTTTTTTGAAAATGATCCAAAGGGAAGAGTGGGTAAGAAAGTTGAACATGATTGATTAATGTCCCTTTAATTTTCTAACTTTTTTT
Source organism: Solanum stenotomum (assembly GCF_019186545.1). NCBI lineage: Eukaryota > Viridiplantae > Streptophyta > Magnoliopsida > Solanales > Solanaceae > Solanum > Solanum stenotomum. The sequence goes on along the minus strand of NC_064290.1, from coordinate 6,297,624 downwards.
TGTTATATAACAAGTCCAAAACAGAACAAGGCAAATATACTTCTGTAGCTATTGATTGATATATCAAAGTCATCTTCCACTTTACATTACATGTGCTAAAACATGAAGAAGATTCCACCTTGGAATATCATATGTATATATACTTAGAATGGAGAATGCACTGATTGCTTCAATCATAGGAGTAACTTTGTCCTTTTCCATAATTGTTTATTCCAAATTCCAATATATAACATTATTTCCTCATATACAATAGATATAGAAAATGTAATTTGAAAATACACGTCAGAAATCTGTTAATTTAAATGATTTTTTATCATCTATGAAAACAGCTTAATAGTGAAGAGATTACAATTTGAATTATAGTATTACGAATTCAAATCTTAGATTTGATTTTTTTTATTTAATCATCTGGTTTTTAAATTTCACGGTCGTTGGTTCAATTAATTCTGTGATTAAAATACTAGGGGTAATTTTATGTTATTCTTTGTGGAGTAATGATTTTTTGTGCTAATCTTTGTGATGAAACTTAGTTGGCAAAATGAATCAATCACATTGTTGAGTTATATAATGGGATGAGCACTACTAAGGTTCTAATTTCGTGCAAGAGATAATTAGCTCTTTTTTAAGGGCCTCTTAGGAATTTCTTCCGGTAAATGTGATCAAACTTCCAACGACGTACTCCAATGTCCCAACAATAACAACAACAAAATATCTAGTGAACTTCCACAAATAGATATGGAAAGGTTTGTGTGTACATAATTATATCGCTATCTTACTAAGGTAGAAAGACTGTTTTCAAGACAAAATAATACCTCATGACGTGGGAGTTCCTGTTTTCTGCTTCTTTTTTTTTATTTTTTTGTGAAGAAAGAAAAAAATTTGAACTAAGGCACAATTAGAGAATGTAGTTTTGAACCATGAAATGACAGAACTAGAACTTGATTTGATTGTATAAAGTTGGGTGGCCATGGATATGTAGACAATACTTTGCAAACTAAAAAGTTGGGTTGGGTCATGGAAGGAATGTTTTTCACAAAATGAGTTGGGCTGGTCCATGGATGGAATATTTTTCAAAATAATGAGTTGGGTTGGGCCGTCTCTTGGATGATACTATAATTAACTTACATAAATCTCATAGTATAAAGAATAAATTACATCTTATCCCTATTTTTTTTAATTACAATAATCCCTTAAAATTTGTACCTTCCGGATACATTAATTCACCATTATGATACATTAATTCTAAAATAATAAAAATCTTTCTATTGTGCTAAAAAGGGAATAAAATCTGACAATTAATTAAATCCCATAAATTACGCTTAAGTTTCTTCTTACTCTCAATCATACAGGCAAATTCTAATAGAACGAAGAAATTCAAAATTTCAAATTGCACCCCCCCCCCTCCCATTCAACGAAGAAACTTTTTTAGATTTGATTCAAAAATTTTGTCGAAATTTTGGGTAAGTGAGGTGAGTTATGCAGGATACAAAAGTGATGGAATTGTTGTTGGACAAACGTTATCCTTTTGAATCTTCAAGTTTGAGATTCAAGATTCTTTCTTCTCCTAGTTCAGCGAAGATCCTTTCAATTTTGATTCAAAATTGTTGAAAATTTTGAAATTCAAAATTCTTCTCCTAGTTTATTGAAGATCCTTTCGATTTTGATTCAAAATTGTCAAAAAAATTGAGAGATTACATCATGAATATCTTTGCTACTTAGCATTTTACTATTTGTGTATTTTGTTTAAATTGATAAGTATTATATTTATACTAGATACATTAAAAAAATAATTGTTGCCCATAAGATATTAGATTTGAGATCAATACATTATTGTGTGGTAATTGCTATGTAATTGATACATTTAGTATAAATTCGAATTTACGTATCATAGCTAGAAAATTAGTGCATAATACATTACTATTTATGTATCTCGTTTAAATTGATAAGTATTGTATTTATACTAGATACATTAAATAAGTAATTGTTGCCCATAAGATGTTAGATTTGAGATTGATACATTGTCGTGTGGTAGTTGCTATGTAATTGATACATTTAGTATAAATTCGAATTTACATATTATATCTAAAAAATTAGTGCATGATACATTACTATTTATGTATCTCGTTTAATTTGATAAGTATTGTATTGTTTGCCTCGAAAGATATGTATAACTTACATAATGTATCATTTTGTAGTTGATAATAATGTATCTGATACAATAAGGTTGTGAAAGAATCGATGTATGTAAGCTGAAATAAAGTGTATCTATTAATGTATCACAATAAATAAGAATTAAGTTATCAATTAGATACATGAACAAACACAATTCATTAAAGAAATTTGATTATGGAAAACACCAGAGAAAAGAGAATAATATTAGACTGTATGAAATTTTGGTGAAATTGAAACTAATATTATTATGAGACAATGACAAGATTAAATAATAATATAAGAGTTCTAATCAGTTTAAATGAATGATTAATTGTTAGAGTCCATAACCAACTCAAATTATGGAAAATTTACAAATATTATATTTATTACTACCAAATAATAACTACTACTATTACTTCTTTTTTTCTTCTTTTAATTTACGTTTTAGTGTGTAAATTTGAAGTTCACTTTTTTATTTTATCATAAATTTTGGAGTATTTTTAAAAATAGGTAAAAGACTAATAAATATTCTTTTAATTTTTTTTTGTCTAAAAACATCTTTAACCTACAGAAAAGAGACTGATTTTGAATTTTGAAATGTGAATGAGAAAATAACTACCAAGATTCGGTGAAAAAATAAGGAGAAATTTGTGGAGTGAAATAAGGAAGGGATAAATGTTGGTTTTGGGAGTTAGGATTTATGTATCCAGCGTTTGGGGGTTTGGGAATTGGGAGTAAAATAAGTGATTTTGGAAAATTTTAGAACTGATAGGGAATAATGGGAATTATGGGAAATAAAGATATGTATATAGGTAATTTATCCTAATTTATGAGCTAAAATTCGGAGTTGAGTTAGGACCAAAATTTATCTCGCTCTCATCCTTGTCGTCTTTTCAAAATAATGATTTGGGTTGGGCCATGGATGGGCTAGACAATACATTGTTAAGATTGCTTAATACGAGGCCCAACTAAACCAATTACAGTAGAGTAAAAGAATAAAGACAAATTACTTAACTACACTCTTTTACTTATCTTAATATCCATTTATCCCTACTTATTTCAAAATTTTCAAAAATCTCTTATTTTACCTATGTATCCCGCATGTATCCCGTGCACAACGCTATGTATCCCGCTATGTGGAATGTATCAAACGCTATGTATCCCGTGTACAACGCTATGTATCCCGCATGTATCCCGTGCACAACGCTATGTATCCCGCTATGTGGAATGTATCAAACCTAATGTATCTCGTGCACAACGCTATGTATCCCGCTATGTGGAATGTATCAAACGTAATGTATCCCGTGCACAGCGCTATGTATCCCGCAAACATCATTTTTAAGGGATTTTTGGTAAATAAAAAACTAGAAGGGATAGGATGTTATTTAGTACTTATAATATGTGGTTCCTATAATTTATACAAAGAATAATGTAATTGGAGTAGTTTGATGGAGTAAATATGCCAATACAAGTTTGATTAGTTAGTAAATTGTAATTTTGTAACTTTGTAAGATGTAGGAAAGTTATTTTTCAAATTGGACTAAAATTTCTGAATATCCAAGAATACAATGACAGTTATATAAATCATAATAGATGAAGTATTCCTTCTAATTCTTTTTCTTTGTCCGAAAATTATTTATGAATATTTATAAAAAATTGCTTATACATATATAATAATTAGTGGTGCAAGATTCCTACCGTAGAAAGAGCAGGTGGACGAAAATTACGTGAAGAAGGCGGATCTATGTTATATAAGAAAATCAGGGCCAAATAATTATAACGCACTGGTCCCGCATATAATTACAAAAATAATACTCTGTCTATCATATAATTTAATGGCGGAGTTAAGAATTTTACGAAGGATATTAAAAATAATGCATAACAAAAGTTCTTTTTAAAAAGTGATTTTTTTTTTTGGCTGCTAGTCAGAATTGAATGTACGAGCAGTGGCTCATTTAAGGCGCCTAAAACCACTGCCTACAACGGTCTGTTGTGTCAAGGATGTCCAAAATAATGTTATTTAAACACTTTGTGTATCATTTTACTTGTATATTCACTATTTTTTTCTGACGAAGGAGGTACAATTTGAACACCCTGACAATCACGCAACTCCGCCCCGATATAATTTGTATGTGTGTCCAGTCCACATATAATAAAAATAATACCCTCTCAATCACAATTTATGTGACACTTTTAAGATTTCAAGATTTAGAGAAATTTTTTTAATCGTAATTTCTTTATATGTTTTTTTTAAAAGTATTTTTAATTGTCAGTTATTAGGAATTATTGTACTTTTTATGTAACTTTCAAATATGTGAATTTTATTTTAAAAAGTTTAAAAAATTGCATGTTCGTGTTTAAATATNGAATGGCTATTGTTAAAACATATGCATGAAAAACTGTGTGATTCGTAATTAAGGATTGATTGCCTCTAGATAAGTGGGTTTCCCTTTGAACTTTCTGTAGTGAACATATATCGGATATACTCGATCAATCGGTAGATTTGATATCTTTGAACCGTCGAGCTTTGGTGTATACCTAGACAACATTAGTCACACAATCAACCCTTGAACTGTTTTTGGTTCTCATTGTTTTGTTCGTTTCAACCATGAACACGTCTCGGTTTATAAGTGCGTAGAGAACTGGCCTTGCCGAATTCTCCTTGAAGCGGCTTACACTTCACACTTACATATGTGATTTCTAAATGTGTTATCCCGTAGATACACCATTTGATATACCCTGTATCAAACTTAGAAATCATTAAAAAGTCCTAATGTCTTTATCCTTGTTACTGAACATTATCTTATCATGAGAATGGACCATAAAAAATATTTTGACAATGTTGAACCGTCATCAATGACTTTGTTTGATCTCCTTGAACCTAGATCTTGGGATCTCCAATTTTCTAGGAAGAGTTACCGCCACAATGACTTGTTCTCGGCCATAGTACCATTCCCTTTGATAATCTATCAACTCCCTCTTTAGTTAGGCCTTTTATAAGTGGATCCGACACATTATCCTTTGACTTTACATAGTCAATTATGATAATTCCACTAGAGAGTAGTTCTCTAATGATATTATCTCTACGCCATATATGACGAGACTTTCTGTTATACATCATGCTCCATGCCCTACCTATTGCAAATTAACTCTCACTATGTATGCATACTGGAGCTAAAAGGTTTGGGCCAAAAATCTTTCAAGAAATTTTGGAGTCATTTAACTTCTTTACCGACCTTATCTTGAGTGATAAACTCAAATTACATGGTAGAGCGAGCGATACATCTGTTTGGAAGATTTCCAAGAGACTGCTCCTCCACCAAGAGTAAATACATATCCACTCGTGGATTTTACTTCATTTGACCCGGTGATTCAATTTGCATCACTATATTCTTCCAATACTATTGAATATTAGTTATAATGCAAAGCAATAATTTTTTTTAAGTATGTTTTAAATACTCCAAAACTCTTTTCATTGTCATCCAATGAGTTTGATTGAGATTACTCATGAACCGACTTAGTTTATTAATAGCATATGCTATATCTGATCGCGTACACTTCATGATATTTATCATACTTCTCAATACTATAGCACAATTCAATTGTGAGTCACTTTTGCCTTCGTTCTTTTGAAGTACAAATCCCACATTTATTGGAGTCTTGACAATATTGAAATCCAAATGCTTGAACTTGTCAAGTACATTTTCAATCACATTAGTAACTTCAATGTCTTTCATATCGAAGTTACTTTCTAGCATATGCTTAGTAGCATTTATGTTAGAAATATCTCTTTTGACGATCACAATGTCATCAACATAAAAAGAAATAATGACCTTGTGATTTGGAGTGTCTTTAATGTAAAAACATTTATCACATTCATTAATCTTGAATTCATTTGCCAACATAGTTTGGTCAAACTTCGCATGTCATTATCTGGGCGCTTGTTTTTAGTCCACAGAGTGACTTAACAAGTTTACAGACTTTCTTTTCTTTACCAGAACCACAAAGCCCTTGGGTTGTCCACGTAAATTTCTTCCTCCAATTTTTCATTTAAAATAAAAATGTTTTCACATCCAATTTGACGAATTTGAAGGCAATATTTGACAACTAGCGCAATTAACATCTGAATTGATATAATCCTAGTTAGTGCTATTATCTGTCAAACAAGGCTTTCTTATTGTCTAAAGCCTATGACAACAAGTCTGTCTTTGTATTTGTCAATAGTTTCATCAACTTTCTTTTCCTTTTGTAGATCCACTTTGAATCCAAAAGTTTATTTCCTCGAGGAAGATCAACCAACTCTCAAGTATGGTTGCTCAAGATTGAATCTATCTTACTATTGACAATTTTTTCTCAAAGAGAATGAGTCCACAAAGGACATAACTTTTAGAATATATGAGACTCATTTTCAAGAAGATATGTTACAAAATCAAACTCGTAGGAAGTAATTTGTCCAATGACATTTACTACGCCTCTGAATCTCTTTATTAAGTGCATTCTCCTTTGGTTCTTTCCAAGGTCGTTTAGACCCTTCACTTGACTATCCAACAGTTCGGACTTATGAACCATAAATCGACATGCTTTAATATTTGTAGCATATCCAATGAACATACAATCCAAAGTCTTAGGCCCTATTTTGATTCGTTTGGGAATAGTTCCCTCATTTCCATTTCTCATATGAAATAGACTGTCACTAGCTTTCAAGAGTTATTGCTTGTATAAACTTTATGGGACGACAAACAATTCTCTATCAGGATACAACAAAGACTGAACAAACACAACTTTCTGTTGCTCCCTTTCTTAACAAACAAACGTTTTTTTTTTTATTATTTGTTACTCCCTTTACTAACAAACAAAACTTTTTGTTTCTCTCTTTATGAACAGACAAATTTTTTGTTGTTCTCTTTTGCTATAATGGTAGCAACCTCCACAAATTTTTGTGGTAAACCTGAACTTATAAATAGGACATTCAACATTTCCTTCAAAGTTCGGTTTTTTTCTGTAACAATTTCATTAGATTGAGGTGAGAATGTACAGTAATTTGATGGATGATTCCATTTTCCAAATATATTTCTGCAAAAGAAGACTTCGTGTTGCCAATGTGTAAGCATGGGAAAAAATATGCGGAAAATAATTTGAAATACTTAAAATATATTTTTGAGAACATATTTAAAATGTGGGGGGTTCTTTAAAGGGTTGTGACTCTCCTAAAGAGTCGTGACTATGCCGAAAGATTGTAAACTTTATGAAAGGTTGTGTCCTTTCTAAAGGATTGTGACCGTTTGAAAGGTTATGCCTTTTCCAAAGTGTTGTGACCTTTCTGAAAGGTTGTCTTCTTTTTGAAAGGTTGTCTTCTTTTCAAAGGGTTGTGACCTTTACCCTTTGTTGGCTATAAATAGAGAGGTTTTCTCTCATTTTTCTGTATCGAATTCTTCCCTTCTTTTGCATACATTTCTTACAAAACAAAATCAATCGACCGTGTCTGTGTGTGTGATTCGTTGCTGTCATTTTGAGTTCGTTGAAATTATCGAAGTTTGAGGTACCGCTACTTCTTTAATGGTTAATCCGTTTTATCTTGGGAGAAATTAATCTGCAACCTCGGGTACTTGAGGGGATTAAATTTCTTAAGGACACACAGTGGGTTCTGTGGACTCGGATAGTTCTTTGTGTTTTTCTTTTCATCTTTTATTATTTCTGGTTTGCTAATATGAATACAGGAAATAACAAGCTTAAGAAATTTAATGTTGGTATTTTCTGTGGTAATGAAATTACTTCTATTTTCTGTGTTCTTTTTATGGGGAAAGAAAAAGAAGAAAAAGNATGGTGTAAGAATTTGAGCCATATAAAGCTCAATTTTACTCGTTTTCTTCTTATCACATGCTTCTTGTAGAAAATAAATTTTTAAAAAAGTGTATGTCGAGACAAAAATGCACTTTTAAGGTGTGTTCAAACTATAAAAGAATATTTTTTTTTTGAATTTTAGTCCTAACTAATGAGGAGCGGAGTGGTCCTTTACGTAAGGTAAACGGGAGCTCTGCGACAAGCATAGGCATAGAAATATAGCTAATATGAGCAATTTTAAACGTGTCACATGGGTCATCCAATGAAATCAAGTCGACATATGATGATGTGAAATTGTTTGCGATAAATTAAAAATATAATGAAACATAGATTTTATTGATGGATATTTATCAGTGTAATTCAATTCCTCAATTTCTCAATTTTGTCCGTGATTCATCGATTGTTAGTAACGTATTTAATTTCTCAAATTCAGAATGATTTGTTATTTGATTGCTAGGAACGTCGAGTAGCGACTTTGACAAAGACAATATTTATTGCCTTAATCTTTTTATAAATATTCCAAAAGTTCATAAAATTTCGAGACGTAAATTGGGGTTTAATGTATAGTAACCTCCGAGAACTCTAACATGCAGAGAACGATAAACATTCTTCCACTCTATTGTTCATAAATGAGGATGGAGTATGATTTTTTAAAGTAAAGGTGGGGATATGGGTAATATGCATGAATTTCCACTTCATAATTTATCTATTTTTTTAGAATCTACATTATCTATAAGGTGAGATAATTTTTTACTATTCTCTCCTTCTTTTTTACCCGTTTTCTATACTAAATATAATACCTATTTTTATTTGTCCAACTTAGAAAATCATGAGATAGCTTATCACTTAGTTCCTAATTTATCATTATAAATATTAACTCTATTCATTTTTGATGTATTTTCCAAAGCATTACTATCGTTCTATCCATGACTTCTTAAAATATGTTTCAACTCAATAGTGATCAAGTAAAAATGAGCCGACAGAGACACATAGTATTAGTATTTCATCAGAGTACCACGGGATTTATTCAAAATTAAGTTTTTTCAAATAGTAATTTTTCAAAAAGAAAAGAGGGTAGAAAACACGCATTAACATGCCGTACTTCCGTAGTTCCGTGTAACAGAGCAAATCATAAAAAAATAATCAAGTCACTATAGTTGGTTATCTAGATACATAATTTTGATTTCGAATCTTTCAAAATACAATATACTAGAAAAAGAATGAATAAAGAAACTTACACAAACAATATTAGAGGGAAAGAAAATCCTCAAACTTCTTATATGCATATAATCCACCGGTTACATTGGGAAAAAAAAAAAGAATGATACTATATAATAAGACAACAAACAAATTAATTATACACAACTGGTATGTATAGATAAAAGATAAAATTCTAAAACAAAAGCCACCTAACATTACAAACTTAAGAATTTGGATGCACCAAATACTAAAAAAAAAACCGTAACAACGGTTCCATCCAAATGTCCCTAGAGAACAAATAAAACAATAACAACAACAAACACGAAAAAAAGAAACATACATTTTGGACAATGTCGTTCAATATTTACATAAAATCATCGAAATTTAAGCTCTCTGGGATTTCGAATTTCATCAAATTACTGCAATAGCTCTCTTTTTCGTCTTCCGTGGGTGTCGATAACACTGAATCTAAGCTGAAATTCTGAGTGCTGCTGTTGGTGTTGAGTGATTGGAAATTTGAATTATCAGAAGCATCAGAATTACAATAGCCATAGTTTTGTGGAGGTAGCATTTGACCATTCATCAAATAGGATTCCTCCACGTGTCCTAATTGCATTGGCTGTGATAATGAAGATGAACAAGGAACATTTTGTGTGGTGAAATTTGGTATTTCTTGAATCTGATTTTGGAATTGAAAATATTGAGTCTGATTTTGCAATTGGGAATTCAATATTTGATTTTGTTGAAGCTTTTGTAACAACAATTCAGACCCTTCTTGGTTTTGTACTTGAGTGTTGAACATTTGATTATTTTCTTGATATTTTTGTAGTAACAATTCTGGGGTACTTTCATTTTGTGATGCCAAAAGAGTAGCTGCAAGCCTGAAGACTTCAGGGTTTACAAGTGCTTGTAGTCCAAGTAAGCTTGATAAGTTGAATTGAGTCGAATTTAGAAGGGACGATAAGTCTAATAAATCAAGACGAGGACTATGAGTCACTGGATCAATACCATTCCTTAAAAGCCTTTTTCTAATGTGAGTGTTCCAGTAATTCTTGATTTCGTTGTCTGTTCTCCCTGGCAAACGGGCCGCTATAGCTGACCATCTAAGACAAACATAAAACACACATATAAGTTTTGTGAAGACATAATTAAAAAAGGTATGTTCTATTCTGTCTAACAACATAAGCTTTTAAATTATGAAAGTATATATTGCTTACTTGTTGCCAAGAACACTATGAAGTTGGATAATAGTTTCTTCTTCATCAAATGAGAATCGTCCTCTTTTAATATCAGGTCTCAAGTAATTCGTCCAACGAAGACGACAACTCTTTCCACACCTTTGAAGTCCTGCAAATGAATTTTTCATTAGTACTATACACAATATACACTCATAATATACATGAAGAACAATAGAAACTATCGATAATCTCGATGAATAAAATAAATACCAGCATTCTTAGGGAGTGTTCGCCAATTTCCAGGACCATGAAGTTGAATATATTGGATGAGTTTATTATCTTCTTCTGGAGTCCATGGACCTTTTTTGAGTCCATTTTTATCACAACATGGTGATCTTCCCATTGCTTCTATGTTTTGTTTTGTTTTGTTTCTAGATGTTATTAAAAAGTTGCAAGTGTTTTTAATTTCTAAAGAACTTTTAGAGAACAAAAGTGAACTTGTAGGACCTTGAGAGGATGAAGACCAATATTTATAGATGGGAAAAATAGATTGAAGTCAAAAGTATTTGGCGCCGGCCTCGTTGTATGTCAATGCCTCAAATCACTTTCTCCGCTGTTTCTTGAGAGTGAAATGTACAAAAGTTACTTAAGGTAATAGAATATTGAAAATAATGTACAATATACTCCCTCCGTTCATTTTTACTTATTCAATATTGTTTTGGCATATATCTGAAAGAACAATAAATAGAATGATAACTTTACTATATCACCCTTTAAATACAAAAAATTCTATGATTTAAAATATAAACATCTATTTTTAGTATATTGGATAGTCAAAGTAGACGGAAAAGTAATAGTATGTTCTATTTTGGATAATCATGAGTTTGAACCATTCAGTCATCTAGTTTAATTAACAAAATATGTACAAATTAAGTGTATAGATAATGTACGTGTATATATATATATATATATACAAATTCATTATATATGTCATATATGCTTCTATCGTATTGATAAATTAGTTGGTTTCCGAAGGATATCTATGCTAACTTTTCCTTCTTTTTTCAACTGTTAAAAGTGTTTAGACTTTGTCTGAACAGTAATAAAAATGTGGAAATTTTGGATGAATGAGATGAAACAGGTGGCAAGTAACTAATGGTTTTGACCTTTAATCAAAGTCTACAAACCAAGAATCATTAGTCGGTACGGTAGTTAGATTTCTCCTACCAATTAAAATGTCAAGGTTTTAACTTGTTTCAGTGTTTTTCTTCACAAAATTATCAAAACTTTATAATAAATAATAAATAAAAACATAATTCAAACTCTAGACATGTATAGTCCACATAAAATTTCAAAATTACGTAGGCTATCGTCAGCGTATCTGTTTCAGTCCAGTTAGTCCTCTTCGTGTCACTTTTTAGAAGCTTATTAGGACCTAATCTTGGGGACAAAGTTTTGATAATTAATAAAATGAAATCAAATATATTACAGTCATTGTAATCTTTGACATGCATGCATCCTTGGAGGAAGCCAGTGTGTAAGTTTTGATGTAATATTATAGCATATAGAAAAATTAATGTGAAAATTTGAAGGATCTACGGATAAAAAACATATAGATAATCCAACTAAAGATGTGCATTAGACAAAATTTGGAATATAGAATGTAAAAAAGAATTCACGTCTTTAGAAGTAAATCCCACTAAACTAGTAGTTAGCGGTGGGTTTTTGTATTTTATTTTAAAGAAATGGCCTGGGGGGTTAGCCTCCTTCTCTGTTTCTTACTAGTATTATATTTAGTATCCACATATATAGTCTCTTATTCTTCGATATATATTATTATTACTATGTGTTGATATATGCATTTGCTTTGTACATTCCTAATCTGCTGTTATATTTTTTTTCAATTCTGCTTTGATGAATCGAGAATTTATCAGAACCAACTACTTTCTAAATTTCTTCTTAATCATCAGTGTGAAAGCTTTATATGTATATCCTTTATATTTCATTTTGCAATTTAGAATGTCCAAAATGTGGAGATCTCACGGTTATAAAATATAAAAGTAGAAGGATTGAAAAAATATTTTGAGAGCAAAAAGGTCAACTATGATATTGAGGATAAAGTCATTAACAGAGAAAAGGGTATATAACAGACCCACAAAAATGGAAAAGGAAGGCATACTAGATGCATATCTGAATATAAAAAGTTTTACAGTATAAAAATATAAAATAACACACTTTTTGAAGTTCTATAAAAGTTTTCTCAAACTTGCTCTTTTAATTTCCAAATCAGTTTATATAAAATAATTACACACTTTTTGAAGTTGAAAATAATTAACTATACTTTTATTTTGTCTAATGAAAAAGTTTTCTAATCTTACAAATGTATTGTAATATGTTTTAGATTATTTAAAATTCCACGCTAATTCAAACTAGCTAGGACGCACGATTTTCACAAGAACCATTTTTCCGTAGTCGTTTTTTAAAACAATAAAAAAGAGGAACTTTATGAGTAAATGGGTGATTTTTATTTACAGGAAATATAAAATTGGAGTGTTTTTGTAAAAGACGCTAACTTAATTTAATTTCTACTTAGAGGACGTGTCATGAGGCCAGGCCAATCCCAAACCATATATGTATCCTAGGGACAAGTGTCAAATTTTATTAACCTATATGAATATAATATAGCAAGTCAACAAGGCTAGCTAGCTATAACGCTCACGATTAAGAAATCACTATTTTCTCATTGAAAAATGTTTCATAATCTTCCGATATTTTTTATTAAATTAATAAAAAAAGAAAAATTAATAATATTTTTATATAGAAAAGTTAAAAAGTTTTGCACTATCTCAATAAGAATTTATTCTCAACTATCTCAATAAGAATTTATTCTCATTATATATTTTTTTATAAATCGATTCGATAAAAAAGCAAATTCAAAAAAATCATATTTTGTAATACTCCATAAATTTCCACGGAAAACCCATCTGCTCCTTTTATGTGGTCTCAATACTGTACCAGTGCTGATTAATCTGATTTAAAAAAAACAGCTGCTTAGACAAATCACAACCACAGATTACTGGTGGCCCCCATCGTGGACATTTTTAGTTATTGACAAATATTGAGAATATGCCAAATACACCAATATCAATTTTGAAATCTCACTTGCTTCACAACACACGTTTTCCTTTTCAATCCATATTGATTATTGCATAAGTAAGATTGATCAAGAGTTCAAGGCCGACTTTAATATCGTAAAATGAACATCAAACCTAATTTAATCTAAAAAATTAATCCAAGAGAAGGAAATCGTCCAAGATCATATAAGGATACAAATTATCATTTCACCTAGCAACGCATGCTACTTAATTACTTTTTTTGTTTTCTTTGTCTAGTTTTGATTTGATTACGAAATTTAAGAAAATTAAAAAGATATTTTAATCTTGTGAAATTAAAGTGAAGATCAATAACATGTGTCAATATGTCATTTAATCTTATTATCATAAACATGTTAGGTAGAAAATTGAAATTAAAAAATTATTAAAAGGCAAAATATATTTTTCTTTCAAACAAACTAAAAAGAAAAATAATACAAACAAATTTAAATCGAAGAGCAAAATTTTTATAGTGAGAAAAGAAAAATAAAAAAACAAGAAGAAGTTAAAATGCATTAATTGCTCAATTTAAAGTTAAATGGTCAAACGAAATAAATGAAAAAAGTCGAAAAGTGCTAGTATTGTATAGGCTAATATGATACAATGGTCAATTTTTATTTTTTTTGGAACCCAGGATAACTTGCAGTTGCTACAATCTCTGCCAACAACCTTTGTCCTTCAGCTAAGCACTTTATGCGCACTGGGTAAATCCCTTACTGCGTAATAGCTTGCAAACCACACAAGAGATGTAAATCACACTAGGCAAGCCCTATGCGACAGATTGAACTCATAAGGCATTGAGGAGGATCGATCCCGGGTCATCTGTGTGGATAACCACCCTCCAAACCAACTGAGCCATCTCGAAGGACACAATGGTCAATTGCTCCATTTTAAATTAGAGATCTCAAATTCTAGTCGTGAATATTGAGAAAATTTTGTTGAGAGCATCCTCCCTAAAATTGGGTCTTACAGAATTCTAATGCAAATATCGAATATCGAAGATAAAAACAAAAGTAAATAAATTGAAACATAACAACCTAAAGCAAAAAAGGTGTGAGTTTTTTCAACTGTAGCAGTTCAGCAGGTAGTGCTTTGGGTTCACTCTATAAACCCCTAAATTAAAGCAACCTATAATTCAAAGCCGCTGAGTTTCTGGTATTTCATTCATCAAACTTTTAGCTAACGAAACATTTTCGTCAAATATTACTTCCTTCTCATACTCATACAAGCATTTCAGCAAAATTCAACGTCAAAAAAACAAAATAATAATCAAAACCTCCCACCCCCCCTCCCCCCACCACACACACACCTGGAGGCTTGCTTAATTGCCTTGTCTACCTCTTCACTTCATTTATTAAGTATGATAAAAAATATTAATAATAATAATAATAATAATAATAATTTGTTCTAGAAGAAAACATAAAATGATAAGAACATTGATATCGACATTAATTCAATCTCAATTTTAAAATTTATCATGATGATTGTCCAAAATTATATAAATATATCAAATTACATCTTTCATGCGTGTGTGAGACTAATCAGGACTGGACATCTGCAGCATGGATACATAATACTCTCTTCGTTATTCTATTAATAAACATGACTAGGAAGGATGATTTTACTAGTTTACCCTTTAAGAAACCTTTTGAAACTTTACAAACTTATTTACCCTTTTAAAAAATTATTGAAAAGGTAAATGAAAAATATTAGTAAATTCTAGCTTAATTTCGTAAATTGACAAGTAAGTTGAAATAACTATTTAAAATAAGGTCAATAACTAATATGGAACGAAAGGAGTATAAGAAGGGAGCCTTCTCGGATAAATCATGAATTGAGATGATTCTAATACCATTATTAGATTTGAACGTTGTGCCTAATTAGCAATTTCAAAAGCTAGCTTATAAAGTGAGAATTATTTAAAATTATATAAAGAAGTGGGCCTCAACAAAAACTGCGTAATTTTATCTCCATTTTCCTACTATAATATTTAGCTGTATATTTCGAAATCTTATTAATGCATAAAAAAATATACGTAACTAGTACATGCAAATTATTTATTTATATTGAGATGATAATAATCTTCGTCTTTTGTTCCCTATTTGGTGTCCACGAGACAACTCATTCTCATAAACTGCTAATTAAAAATTACTAATGAAATCTTAGAGAAAATCACATTACTAACAAGATGATGTCGATTGTCTTGATCAACTTCTCTTGCCACCTGTCTCTATTAACTTTGACTAATCAATTTTTAAAATTGCATTTTCAAAGAAAAATCGTAATTTTGGTCTGCTAAGCCGTCGCATGTTCGCTATTCTTTGTTTAAGAAGAAAATTAAGCTTATTAATGCGTCAACATAGAAAAATTAGATTTTGATTCGTCATCATATGGCAAATAATCTAAGATTTAATCACTTTTTTTAAAAAAAAATAGACAGTTAATTAATTACTTGTCGAAAATTTAGGGTTTGCTTGTGGATGAACTTGCCCTAAATAGCTACCACGTCATGAGAGTTGACCTTTTTACCCCGCACCCCCCTCCCTTCCACAAATAGAAACTAACAATTTATTTATAATTTGTTAAGTGAATGTCGTTATATTATTGTTGAGAGGTGTTCAATGGCTCTCAACAAACTTTGAATTATAATGTTTATTTTTTTTCTTCCTCATTATCTCCAACACCAATTATTTATTTAATTAGAGGAGTGTTCATATTGTTTAATTATGTATAGAGTGTGAAACTTATACGAAATCAAGTGCATGTGGACGCTAATTAAGTTTGTGTTATCATGCATATATTTATTTAAATGCCATGTATAGTATCCATGCAACTCGTTATGACGCACACAAATTAAATTACATATTTACATTTCATGTTTAATTAATTATTAGGATAATAAAAAAATTATTTAGAAAAGGTGGCTGATGATGTCTTAATTTTCAATTAAAAAATGGGAGGAAATTAATTAGTGAATATTTTAGATACGTGGTTAAGTTTAATACGGACTCGTGTATAGTTGCAGTATGATACATTAGGCATTGTCATTCAGTCAATATAATCCAGATGTTTCTCTAGCAATCCATGTTTTGTCCCCTTCATTTTTTTTGTTTTTTTCTTTTCTTTTGACCACATCATTTTGTCGTGATTTTCGTTTTCGTTTTCTTTTTATCTTCTTAATTTCATGAGGGGCTAGCTGGTTTTTTTTTTCTTTTTCGTTTCTTATTCGATATTTGATCATATTATAATTTGATAATTCAGATTTGTATTAATAAGATTTTATTCAAAGAAAAACAGTTTCTATTCAGAATTTTTCTATATCTAAAATTTAAATCTAAAATATCTAATTAAAAAAGAAGCAATATCGATCCGTTGCACCAATGAAAGAAACAAGTGTTCACTGTGGCAACAAACCTTGTGTTAACTATTTTGATTCCTCTCAAAATACTTGTTATACTTTTATTTACTTACCCTTTTAAGTTAATAAAAGCAACATTTGACTATTTTATTTATATCTTTTAAGATATGTAATTTTTGTCGCGGAATATTTACTCTATTTTATATTTTATATAAATAAATTGGGGTGCCTGTATCAATGCATGTTATATCAATGCACCAGTGTAATTATGTTTCATATTTTTTTTGAAATGGTAATTATGTTTCGGAAATATTATCTAAATGTTTGTCACGTAGTATAATTTTTCCTAAATTATTTGGGAGCTATGTTATGGGCTGAATCTGCTGGACTGACAATGAAGATGCATTGGGCTCGACTTTCGGCCCATTTCCACTTTCACTATTGTGTATTATGTACTGTTTGGGGGCCCATATAAGTCTTCTCATGGATTTGAATCCAATGTCTTTCTCCTCAACAAGCATCTATGAATAGGGGTGTACAAAACCGAAATGAAAATCAAACCAAACCGCAAATTGAGTCAAACCGAAAGAATTCGACTAGTGGTTTGGTATTGGAAAAAAAACTCGATTATATTTGGGTTGGTTTGGTTTTAACTAAAAAAAATCAACCGAGACCAAACTAACCCGACATTATATATATAATTTTAAAATTTTATTTTATGCATAAAAATATTTACTTTGATATAATTTTAAAATGTTTCTTATACTATTTCATAGCTTTTATCTTTTAATATATTATTTCAAGTTTAAAACTTAGAATTCGGAATGGTCCAATAAAGATTATAGTTCATAGATGTTGATAATTATAATAAAACTTAAATCTAAATCAAATTAATAATAATGCAAAAAGAAAATCAATTCAACACTAAGAATAACAATAATATTGAATATTTGTTCTTTAGTTTTACATTGGTTTAGATATACATAATCTAATTTTAATTTTCCTTAAATATTTAGTAATGTAACTAATACTTATTAAACTTATTTTAGCAGGATTTAGTACTTTTAAATTATGATCATTTTCATTATGACTTTGCAATATTTATTTTATATAATGATTTCATTATTATTTTTTATTGAATATTTTAGTGTCATCAGTACTCATCTCATATTTTGTGTTATTTTCTTAAGAAACACCTTAGCTAATTGTATTTTGGTTGGACTAAAGAAATATTTGGAGCACAAGTTAATTATATGTTTGTATGCACACTTTACCGAAAAAATCCAAAAATCTGAGGTTTATTAGTTTGGTTTGATTTATAAATTTAAAAATTTGACACAATGGTTTGGTTTGGTATTTGAAAAACCCGAACCAACCCGAGGTTGAAAAACCCGAAAAAATCCAATTTTATTAGTTTGGTTTGGTTTATAAATTTAAAATTTTTACACAAATGGTTTGGTTTGATATTTGAAAAACCCGAACCAACTCGGTCATGTACACCCCTATCTATGAACTAAGACGTTCAATTAAAGGTGCGTTTGGTATGAAGGAAAATATTTTCCTGGAAAACAAGTAGATTTTTGACTTATTTTCTCATATTTGGTTGGTGAGTAGAAAATATTTTCCAAATTATTTTTTTTAGTGTTTGATTTATGAATGAAAAATATTTTTGAGAAAATATATCTCTATTTTACTGAGAGTAGAAAATAATCTTTGAATTAAAATTGATTTTTTTTTTTTAAAAAATAAACTTAAAATTTTTTTGGGGGAGGGGGGAGGGTAGGGTGAG
>NC_064290.1:6212585-6278656 GCF_019186545.1 Solanum stenotomum | reverse complement strand
GGCTGGCCGGGGGATGAAAAATAAAAAATTGAAATTGAAAGTATTATTTTATAAAACAAACTTTAAATTTATTATTATTTTGGGGGAGGGGGTCGAGGGTAGGGGTGGGGTGAAAATAAAATTTTGAAATTGAAAATATTTTTTAACAACAAACTTGATTTAATTTTTTTTTGGGAGGGGGGGTCGGGGTGAGGGTGGGTAAAAAATAAAAAAATTGAAGTTGAGAAATGTTTTTTAAAAATAAGCTTTAAATTGATTTTTTCGACAAAAAAATTGTAATTTAAAGTTGGAGGAAAGTTTTGGAAAATGTTTTCCTCAAGTTTGAAGGGAGTCATTTTCCTTGAATTTGAGGAAAATGAGTTGATTTGGAAAACATTTTCCAAAATATTTTACCCAACCAAACATGAGAAAATTGAAAAATATTTTCCGAAAAATGTTTTCCTTCATACCAAACACACCCTAAGTCTTTATGTTTTTATGGGACCAAAGACAAAAAGGGAAATTTTATATCGCTCAACGTCCAATACGTCGCATCTCAATTTCGGATACATCACTTAACGTTTCGATACATCGTGTAAAGTGACGTATGCGATTAATACATCGTGTAAAGTGATGTATTTGACCGATACGTCGCGTGATATATCCGATCTATTAGTGATGTATCCGAGAATAAGAGAGAGTAGAGATTTTTGTAATTTTTTCAAATAATAGGAAATTTTAGAGAATATGGTAAAATTATAAGTTGTGTATGTAGGTAATTTTCCATAAAAATAAATACAATTGAGTGGTCACAAATTTAAAATTTCTAACATATTTTAGCTACACCATATATAAGCAAATGAACATGTAAATTCAGCTGATAATTGAGCATGAAATTATTCTAAGTTGCTAAAATCATAAAGTTATTAAAGTGTCAAATATGATCATTAACTCATTAGATGTTGTACTATGTTGAACTTTAATTTGCCCAAGAAATAGCAACAAAGAAATGGTGTTTATGTTTTACTGGGCTCATCGATCTGCTTTTATCTGCTGGAGTTCTTTTTTCCGGTTGGCAACAAGTTATGTTAACAACACTTTGCTGGTAAAAGAAAACATATTCAACAAGTTATATTTTTAAAAATTAACTTTAAGTTCAGAAACTCGTGTTGATTCAGGTCCTTTTCTTTTGAACTTGACAATGTGTGTGTTCCCTTTTGAATATTACGATATGTTACGAATCTAATCACTTTGGAGGAGCCAACTGAAATACTGACAAATTATATTTGGGACAATCGTTAAGAAAGAATATGTGCACAATGGATGTATAGAGGAAGATATATTCTATTAGGGGAAGTTAAGGGTTATGTTATTTTATTTTCATTAGCTATTTGTGATAGCAATCAGGAATCTCCCATTTCTATTTTCCTTTTCATCTTTGGTTACTTAAGTTGATGAACAATCTTGTAAGTCCCTCTATTTGATCAAATACAAAAGCTTGGTTTGTCACACAACGTGTGTGTTCTCTAAGTGTATCCTAGGAGTGTTAACTGGTTGTTGTTGTGAGTGACTAGAGAAGCAATTAAGAGAACGTTGTAAAGGTGATCACAAAATAATGTCATGTAAACAACAAATTAAAGTACACATGAACTGTTAAAATCAATCCATTAAGAAGTAGCACATCATTTAGATGTTGAAAGTTAGAGAAAGTGACAAAAATAGTCCTTTGTCTTTGAGAATAGGTTCAAAATAATTTCTTAAATATGTTCTTGTGTATTTTTGATCATTTATGTTTACTAAAAAAAGTAGCAAGTACTTTTGATCTTTCGTCAAATATGGCAAAAAAAACTCAGACAGTTAGATTTAAATAGAAATCTGACTCGGAAAAAACTTATCTGCATCGGCTGTTTACACCAAACTAATGTAATTTTCATTATTATGTGATTTAATGAAGTAAAACACATGTTATTTAATTAAGGTTAAGTAAAATGAACTATAAATTTAAACACATGACATGCATATATTGGATTGGTGTATACACCCGGTGCGGGTAAGTTTTACCCATCTTACTCCTTTCTTCTCCTTCTTCTTAAAGATCAAATATGTCCAAACAAAACTTGAATAGATTTAATTAGAAATCTGACTTCTTCTTCTCCTTCTCTTTCTCCTTCTCCTTTTTCTTCTTCTTTAGAAGTGCAATTTTACTAATATCGATCTATTTTCAGTGTCTGATACATTTTTTGGTGTTCTAATTTATGGAAATTGACAAGACTTTCTTGTTGTCTCTCAAAAAAAAAAATCTTACAAATTTTGTTAAATCTAATGACTCGATTTTCTTAAATATTTGATACACACAAAATATAATCAATAATCGTTTTTGACTAACTCAAAGATAATAGGACTTGTTTGGCCATAGATTTATACAAGAAACATAGAGATATGTGATCAATTAATGTGGTGCTTTATATTATATCAATACCTTGTTTATGAGTCATGGTTTAATTTACTCATTTAGTAAGATTCTATAAGAATTGGAGAAATTTTGATAGTTTTCACAAATTATGAAATTTTATGTTTACAAAAAATATACAATTTAAAAATTCTACATTACACGTCTAAAGAAAATGTTAACTTCAAATATGATTTAAAATCATATCCAAACAGTAATATCATAAACTATAAAAGACGTAAGTATTACAAAACCAAATATGAGAGAAGATTTATCTACCTTTGACTTTTTTTTGGTTGTAATGACTTTGTTGGAAAATAGTTTTAACATTGATACCAAATAAATAGGGATAAAGTGACTTTAGTGGATAAGTTGTTACAATCGGGCGATGTTATAAGTTATCTCATATTCATTACATACATTATATATAGGAAAATTACAGAAATTCCACATTTTAGTTTACTTATTACCATTATCCCCTATAAGTTTTACAAATTTTCAAAATCCCTCATTTTCGCGCATCAGATTAATGTATCAGCGATTATATTATTGTATTTCGCGCATCAGATTAGTGTATCATGTATAAAATGTACATCAAATTAGTGTATCATGTATAAAATGTAATGTATCTTACTTAATGGTTAATGTATTAGCGCTTATATTATTGTATCCGTTTGAGGGATTTCTGTAATTATAAACTTTTAAGAATTAAATTGTAATTTTGCCTTAAAAGTATGTGATTTCTGTAATTTGCCCATATATATACACACATTTTTATTATTACTTAATCTGATAATCATATTAAATTAGCATGATCACGACTTCATAGGTTTTTATGATAAAAAAATTATATGATTTGAAGTAAATATCACGATCGATAACAAGAGTAGGTAAGGTGCGATGTGAGGTATCTTTAGAGGGGCGATTTCCTTGTGTTGAGTCTAAAAAAGACGTTTTGAAGATTCTGATTTGTCTCAAAATCCCACTACGTCTTTTATTCTTGGCGCCTTCGAAACAAGAAAAATTCTGAATAAAACAACTAATCAAAGCATACCATTAGTGAATATAAGGAATAAAAAAGGGGAAATTTCAAAATACAGCCAACTAATTTGCAAAAAGGAAAGCACCCTTACAGTTTCCTCATCATTAATTACTATCATTTTCAATTTTTGATTCCATTTACTTAAATCATTAAGTTTTAAAACTGCTAGTCAGTATATGTTAGGCCAATGTTATCATTAAGAAAGTTCAACGAGTCAGTCAAATTCACTCGCACACGGCGCCATCACGCGTCTTCATCCTTCTTCCTTCCGTCTCCTTTATAGATCCGAATTTCGCCCAAAAGTCCTTTACTGTTGACGCACGCTTAATTTCTGATTCTTCCGAATATCGCTCTGCATACGTAGGATAATTCATATACTTTTCTTTCTCAGGTAAATCTTCTGCTTCTGCTTTTTCTCATTCGAATTCTAGTTTGATTAATGAAGCAACGTTTAATTTGATCAAAGTTGCACGAAGTCAACCGCTTTGAATTCCTTGTTGATCGTTGTTTCCTATCTGAATTGCGTGTAGAAATGTATATGAATTTTGGTTTTTAGAAGTTAAACTGAATGTCAGACGACTGATTATGTGCTGAATGTAAATTTATGAAGAAGTTTGACTTAGGTCGATATGAGGAATCAGTGTTTTCCGCAGGATACATGTTTGTTGAAATTTCTCTCACGGCCTTTGAACAGAGTAATTTCCATAATTTGAGTGTGTTTAAAGTAATTCCTTGCTGAAAGATGTGATATGATAGCAGTTATTACCTTTTATTGAACTTTATTTTCACCTTATGTGTGTACTTTATTGTGTTTTGCTTATTTTTATGTTTGTTGTTAATGTGGCTCTGCAGTTGGAGTTAATGGCAGATTCTGAGTCCGAGCACAATAACATCCATAGAGACTTTTATATTCCTACTTATATACTTGCACCAAATGCGTCGAGCAACAGTTTACGTTTACCTGATGTACCCACATGCCCTGTGCTAGTGTTTATCAACTCTAAAAGTGGAGGTCAACTTGGAGGAGAACTTCTTCGAACATTTCGCCATCTTCTTAACAAATATCAGGTACTTAGCTGTTTCCCTTGATTCACATAGGCAAAAGAAACAACTGCACAAGTTATCAGGGAGAAGAAGCTGTTTCGTGAACATGCAGGTCTATTTTTTCGCTTCTATATAATTATTTTGTTACATAACTTTTCAGGTTTTTGATTTGGGAGAAGAAGCTCCTGATAGTGTTTTACGTAGACTATATTTGAATATAGAAAGGCTCAAGGGTAATGGTGATCAATTTGCTGGCGAAATTGAAGAGAGAATGAGAATTATTGTGAGTTGAATTCTTTGAGTTGGTTCATGGTTTTAACAGGTTTTCTCATAACTTCACCGGAGGGACAGATGATTATTTCCAGCACAACATACTGACATTGAATATATATATATATATTAGGTTGCAGGTGGAGATGGCACGGCTGGCTGGCTTCTCGGAGTTGTATCTGATCTCAAACTATCTCAGCCACCTCCAATTGCAACAGTACCTTTGGGAACTGGAAACAACCTTCCATTTGCTTTTGGCTGGGTATGGATCTGTGGCAGAAACCGTTGACTCTCTAGATTTTCTGAAGGATATTTTCATGTAAATTGTAGCTCTCAATATAGTGGTGCAAAAGCTCTCAGTTTGCTTGCCTGGTGTCTCTCTATGCAATTTTTTTTCTAGATTTTATCATACTATGTCGAAAATATCTATAAAGTATAAACAATCTGGAATCCGTGTATACAAAAAAAATTGCTCATAAACATGTTCATTTAGTTAGAAGTTAAGAATAAAAGTCTTTTGTTTCCTATAATACATTAGTTAGTGGTCTTTAGTATTGAGAAAGATACTTCATGTGATGTGCAGTTTTGGTGATTGACAGGGAAAGAAGAATCCAGGGACCGACCTTAGCTCCGTCATCTCTTTTTTGAAGCAAGTAATGAATGCAAAGGAAATGAAGATGGACAGGTTATTTTGTTAGTTCATATGTGATATTGTGGCCTGAGATTTTCTTAATTTTTTGTTTATCCCTTGATGATCAAGTTTTAATTCTTTGTACAAACTTCTTGGCAGTGGTACAAGCTGAATGCATTGTCTATCTTAAATTGAATATTGTTGTTTTACACATTAAAGAGATGAGAGCTTGTGATGTATAGCTAATTAAAGTGCAGACATTAGGGGTCTCATTTGTTATATACTGTTATTGTTTTTCTTGACTCAAAAGTAAAGAAATAAAATATAACAACAAATGCAAAGATGAGATTGATGTAACTATATATTTTTGTGTAATAATATGTGGATCCTCCTTAAAGATCTATCTTTTCAGGGGAATTGGACAATATTTATCTGGTCTCTAGCTGAGTCAAGGAATATTATAGTTTGGGTTGATGAAGTTGTGAAAGCTCTAGCTTCCATTAAAAGAGAGCTGGAACAGCATACGTGCTCTTAAGCCACGGTCTCTCCATTTTCTACTGGTTCATAATCTAAACAGTAGTTGAGAAAAGATTGCTATATACATCATTGTTTTGTGCTTGTCATCCAATATTGGTAAAGGGAACAGATTTCTGCGTATTCTATTTCTTGTGATAATTGACCAATCTAAGTTCTTAACATGAAGAAATTCTTTTGTGTTGATTTTAATGCCTTCTTTTTTTATTGTACACAACCATAGTAACCTCTTCCAAAACAACTGGAAGCTCAAGTTTTTGGGAAATTTTCTATTGTTGTTATATCCTATACTCTTGGGGCTCATTTGGTACGAGGGGATAACTAATCCGGGGATTAATTTAGGATGAGTTCATCCCATGTTTGGTTGATATATAATCCTGGGAAAACTTATCACAGGATTAGTTATCCCGTGTTTGTCTTGAAGTTTTTATCCCATATTGAGGGTGAGATAACAATCATGGAATAACTTGTTCCCCAACCAAACGATCCCTTAGTATGGTATATATATTTTGATTGCAGACACTTCTTGAAGTATTCTAGGATTAGGAGTAATATAATTTCATGGTAAAAAAAATGGTTCATCATGACTGCTCATTCTCAATCAACTGGTGTTAAAAAAATTTGCTTTATGCAGTTGGCACATTCTTATGAGAATGAGGGCACCAAAAGTTGGTTCTTGTGATCCTGTTGCACCGCTAGAATTGCCTCATTCTTTGCATGCCTTTCACCGGGTTTCTCCATCTGATGAACTGAACATGGTAAGACATTGTCATCTGTTAGTCCTTTTGTCGTATAAAGAAATTATCTACTCTAACATGAAAAACACACACTTTCATATAGTTTATTTTTATCTCCATAAGATCTTGGTCACTAGTACTCATTTTTTCTTTCTTTTTTGGTTGTGTTATGTCTTTGCTGATAGTATATTAAACCTGGTTCTGCTTCTGTAAAGTCCTGCTCCATAGTAATATAAATTAATCTAGGTGTCACCTTTAAGTCTTCTGTTAATCAATTCGTTAATAACATCCAACAGAGGCACCTATTATAGGAGTACACAATCACTGTAAATAATTTATTTCATTATTTTTATGATGCTCTTGGTTTTCAATGATAGTATTGATTTTAAAGAATATTCTACAACATGAATTTTCTTGCTTTGAGAGAGAGAAGAACCAAAAAATCACTGTAATTGTAAAAAGGTTCTTGAATAGTGTCGCAGAAACAGTGAACAACCATTGGAGTTGATATAATATTTGTCTTTCAGCACGTCCACATATAAAGGTAAATGAGTCTTCGAATTGGCAAAACTGATATGGTTGGATGGAGATACCACTATTGCAGTATTGCTAATGGCTTGGAGTACATATAATTTAATTGCATTAAGTTGTTCAAGCCTAATCTTCTACGAGAAAGGAAAACTGCAGCATTCACCATTATGTGTTAAGTGCTATTTGAAAGAGTAAATCATATGTAAAAGAATCAGTATCTTTTACAAATATCAGCTTCTGCATTCAGTAAATTTACTACCTTACAAAGGAGTTTCCTAATGTATTTACTTGTAGTTGGGTAATCATATGAAACCCAGGGTGGGGCATATTCGGGTAAGATTTCTATTTTGGCATACCAATTTCAAATGTATTCACATTGATTAAGAATGAAAAGTGAACATATGGTTATGTCTATCAATATGCATGCATACATATGTCTATCAGTGTGCATGCGTACTTTCTGGCTTTTGCAAGTTACAAATTTCTTAGCTTGGTCTGTTTCAAAGTGTTAACCCATGACTTCTTTCCTCTTTTTAACCTAATACCATGCAGGAAGGTTTCCATACATTCCGTGGAGGTTTTTGGAATTACTTCAGCATGGGTAAGTGCATGTTCTTTTGATTAGGAATTAAATTCTATATAGCCATTTAACTTCTTATTTTTTGTCAGGCCAGTTAATAATATCGAATAGTTATTGGACATACAAATATAAGGACAGGCTTATCCTGTTCAATACCTATAAGAAATGATTATCTTTATATCAACTAGAGAAGTAACCTAAAGAAGACGAGGTAGACCTAAAATTATATGAAGGAAAGTTGTTTCTGAAGATCTACAATCTCTTGGTAACAGAAATAACTTATTGCATAAGACAATACCTTAACTTACAGAGACTATGATCTGAAGTTATTTCTTTGCTTCTTCTGTCAGTCATCTAGTACTACATCTAACATGAATTCTCTGTTATCAGGGATGGATGCACAAGTATCTTATGCATTTCACTCGGAGAGGAAAATGAATCCTGACAAATTCAAAAACCAACTTGTCAATCAGGTAGTAAAGTGGATGACAGGAATTAAGATGATACAGCTTTCTTTGATTTTTTTCCTCTGAATCTTTGCATATCAATTGAAGTTAATTGTTCAAGTCTTGTGCTCTGGACCTTTTGTTTTGTTCTATCTCGAAGAAAAGAAAACTACTCTCAATTTAATGACTGCTGTGGCAAAACAAATAAGTTGAAGATGTGGGATTGGGCTCTTGATAGCAGAAGTCGAGATTTTTGGTATTCTGTATTATCTTGTGATGAATCTTAATATGTTCTGTTCTATCACAAAGAAGGCCAAAAGTAAAATGACTACAGTGTTAACTTTGTTTAGGTATCAGCTTATGGAAATTTGATTAATGAGACTCTAGCTTTACATCCCCTACTGTTGAGACAGATGAAAACATATGATAGATCAAAGAAAAATACGTGTGCAGTTTTTGTCTTGATTCATCGGCCGTAGACCCTCCTATAAAACCTAGTTTATCCTATCCTTGTGGAAACCCAGTAATCACATGCTATACTAAGCAATACGTGTTATTCCCTCCTTGTTTTCTCAGATTAGCTTCTACTGCTTCTTTTTGTCTTTTAATTTGTTTATCCACATCTCCCTCAAACAGACAGTACCATATGCATCCTTGAAATCTTGAGAACTTCTAAAGTTGTTGACTAGGCTAATGTTTCAATAAATTCATTAGTATGGGTTGGTTCTGAAGTCATTGCTAGAAATATAGGTGATTCGAAGAAGAAAAGGTTAAGAAACTGATTAAGGTCCATCCTAGTTGGTTCCATTTACCTTTTCTTAAATATGTTGACAAGAGGGGAAGTAGGTGATATTATGCTTAATAAGATATAGGATCATCTGTGAAAAGAATAAGATATATGGTGCTTTTGCCTACTGGTAATATGCTGTTTTATTTCACTATTATACATTTTCCTTCTTATATTGCTTATGCGTCGCTAACTATTAGTAAATCAATTTGCAATGACTGATACTCAAGATTAATGAGGGATAGTCCCAGCCTCCAACTGTAAAATTGGATATCGAGTCAGCAGCAAAGCAAAGTGAGATATGCCACACTTACGCTCTCCTGCTCAGGGGTGTTAGGCTCATAGGTAGGGGTGGAGTTTATATTTGTATAGCCCAATTAAAAATTATTAATGCAACAAGTTATATAATTGCCATATAATACCATACTAATTTACTTGGCATTTAGTAACTAAGTGGAATTCGTGGTATCTCTATCCTAGCTCAATGAAGTTATTTGCATCGTTTTTTCTTGAGGTAGGGTTCTAGCATCTTTTAACATTCTGTAAATGATTCAAATTACCTGAAATTATCTATTGCTTCAGAGTAATAATATTTGAAAGGAATGCCTAATGCTAATTTTTCTTGCTCCACAGAGTTCATATTTAAAGCTAGGATGTACACAGGGATGGTTTTTTGCCCCTCTCGTTCATCCTTCTTCGAAGTGAGTCTGCAATGTAGTTTTGTTACACAACTTCTTTCATATCTTTTGCAACTTAACAACATTATATCCTCTTTTGTGGAAGCTTGACCTTCTTGAAGGTCTGATATAAGCTGCACCTTAGTATTTTTTCAACAGATAGATCACAATTGGAATAGTCATCATAGTAAAGACTCCTGAGACTGATCATATTCAGTTCAATTATCTGCTTAAACTTTTTTTTATATCTGTTTCATCAGTAATATGGTACCTTGCTTTTACGTGCTAACTTTAAATAGCCATGTAAATTTGTTTTGATCTTCTTGCCGGGAACATGAAAATGTGAACTTGATGATAGCTCTTGGTAACTTAGTGAGATACTCCTTTTTTCTGATTTAAATGTCCTTTCTTTTTAGTTCATCCTAAAATAGTGTAATCTCTTCAAAAGTTCAGGTTTTATTTAAATACGGTAGAGTAGTTTGTCAGCATCATAATTAGCCAAAATGTTAGCAACTTCTACACTAAATTTACGCAATTTGATTGTTCCTGCATACATGACAGTCTGAGAATAGATGATCTATTGCATTACTTGCCGGGTAAACCATGACAATTACTTGAGATAGAAAGATATAACTACAAATTATGCAACTGTCATTATTTGCCAAATTCCAACCAGTATTTTTTCTGTTCATAATTTGTGCCAAGTAGCGAGTATAAATTTGAACAAGACTTTCGAGGAGAATCAGAAATTTTCTTGTCATAAAATGGTTCAGGTTAATTACGTCTTGATTGAATAGTTTCCATCATCTCTTATGAGGATATACCTTATGAGAATTTTCTGGTCTCTGGTAGCAACTAATTTTAATTTACTGCAGGAACATAGCTCAACTGACTAAGGTTAAGATAATGAAAAAACAGGGTGAATGGCAAGACCTTCACATCCCACCCAGGTAATATTAGTTACTTGTAGTATAGGAACCTTAGAATTTAGATGACGACTTGACAATTTACTTCTCTGTATCATTCTTCAAATACAATATTTTTGCTGTTTTCCTGTAACCTGTTTCTGGTTGCATTACTGCATCTATCTCTATGCTTGTTGAAGTTGGTTCCTGAAGAACTACCTATGAGTTATGTAACTATTCTTTTTTGTTGTCCAATTGTACATGCAGTGTCAGGTCAATTGTTTGCCTCAACTTGCCTAGCTTTTCCGGTGGACTGAATCCCTGGGGAACACCCAATAGCAACAAACGTCGATATGTATGCATTCCAAACAAGCTTCTTCCCAAATCCGCACTTTTTCCTGTTTCGAATTTGAAATCTTTTTATTCTTCTGTAGTCATACTGACGTGCTTATATTTCTTAAATGGACAGAGAGACTTGACTCCTCCATTTGTAGATGATGGCCTTCTTGAAGTAGTTGGATTCAGAGACGCTTGGCACGGATTGGTCCTCCTTGCTCCAAAAGGACACGGGACACGTCTTGCCCAGGTTAGGAATAAATTGTGGTTATTACAAATATTTGTGTGTATGTATGTCGACCGATGAGAAGTTCTGTTTCTACTAGTGATCAACTGTCTTTTGTATTGCAACTTGCAAGAAGGATAAAAACATTGAACAGATAGAGTTATCCAGGAAAAAAAAACATTGAACAATGAACAGATAGAATATAGGACCAATAATTTAATTTTTTTGAAATAAAGTAAAATGTAGTTGCAGAATCTGTCTAAATTATTGCTTGTGGCCCTGAGAAAATAGTTATCCACCATGACCAGTTTCTTCGGAGAGGTCATTTTGTCAGATCTTTTCTGAAAACCAGAATTTGTGTTTACTTATAAAAGCAGAGCTACTATTTATCTTATTTCCTCTACGGTTTCCCTATTTGTAGGCGCATGGAA
Source organism: Solanum stenotomum (assembly GCF_019186545.1). Lineage (NCBI taxonomy): Eukaryota > Viridiplantae > Streptophyta > Magnoliopsida > Solanales > Solanaceae > Solanum > Solanum stenotomum. The sequence goes on along the minus strand of NC_064290.1, from coordinate 6,267,051 downwards.
TCCGGTTTGAGTTTCACAAAGGTACAGCTGATCATACATTCATGAGGATTGATGGGGAACCCTGGAAGCAGCCCCTACCTGAAAATGATGACACCGTTGTGGTAGAAATTTCTCATCTAGGCCAAGTTAAGATGCTTGCTACCCATGACTGCAGAGCCAAAAGTATATATGATCCCTCAAGTCAATTCAGTCATGACGCTGATGAGGTTGATAGTGATGAAGAAAATTCGGTCAATGAAGAACGGAGGAAATTTGGGGCAGCAGACACTTTCAAAATTCCAGATGAGGTTGATGTTTCTAGTCTCAGTTAATTCCATAATTCTTCTTTGTTCTGTTACCTCTATAGTACATTGGCTGTATAGTAGGCATAGCAAGGCTCCATGTTGAATTTATAAGACATGGATATTTTAGAGGTTTTGCATAGAGAATTTCGTGATCATTTGGTGTATAGGAGAAAGTTCGCTGACTTGGTGTATGATAAAGGAGATGCTAGAAATCACCATTATAACCTTTTACATGCTAGATTTTATTTAGCCAGAACATTATTTGGCTTTTAAAGTTGTATTTTTTACCAAAAGTGACCAGATTGGAAATATCATTATTTTTGTATGCTTGCGTCTACTCTCCGAGTTTCATTGAGAATTCTGAGATAGTTCCCGAATCCCGACCTTGTAGCATATGACCACATATTTTAGTGGCAGTTCAGTGGTGGGATATGTCTATAATCACTAGAAATGGGAGAGTATATAAAATGTTTCCTTTTGAAGTTGCCGTGTGTAACATTTCAAGATTGTGCATAACTTTAGCAACTACAAAATTAAATCCTAATGCACCAATCTAAGCTTTAACTTGATTAAGTATGTGCCTTGAGAAAAACACAAATGGAACTTTAAGAAATCCTCAATCAAATTACTGATGAAGTACTTTGAAGTAATACTTAAAGGCCCTAATCTTCGAGGATAGGGTAGGAAATCTTATTGCATTTTTACCTTCAAGAACTTTCTATAAGTACGAATACTCACCACCACTTGAAGAGCTCTCTCTACATAGTGAATTGTTACAGCAGAGTTCAACTGATTTTATCAGTACACTGGTAAGAATAAAGATAGTCGTAAAGCAATGTTTACACAGCTTGAAACAAAACCAGAACCAAAGAAAATAGAGAGCAAGACAGCTGAGTAACTCTTTGATTTTTGTCACTACACAGAGGCTTTATCTACAAATAATTTAGAGATAGTTGCAACAATAAAGCTATTCTGTTTAACCAGGAAATAATGAACATTGCGATATATCTCAATTACTGTAATAACAAAACATTCAACGTAACTTTGATCTTCTAATATAACTTGCCTGAGCTTTGGAGACCGAGCTCTATTGTACATGGACTGTTCCGTTAGTGGAACAAGTCAATGAGGTCCAGGCAGGAGGACAAAATGATCTTTGTCTTACCTCCCAGCATATTGGTAATCTCCCAAGCATTTTGTCACTGTCTCATTGGCCTTCTGAGTTTCCCTTTCGCCTCTCTTTTTCTTCTCCCTAAACAACACACACATCATAAAATTGAGATAAAACAGTAAAAGTATTTTCAGCAGACAAGGTCTTGATTGACTGAATTTGCACTACACCAAAATACATGTGAAGAATGTAAAAGATGGAGAGGAAGGAAACAAGGGGGTATAAACGACAGTGTTCTTCTGGGGGTGGGAATGAGGTGGATAAATAGGGGTAGGGAAGAGAAAAGTCATAGATTTCTAGTAGACTAAGTGGAACAAAACCTTGTTAGAGCTTATCAATGCTAGAGAAAAATGCAGCTGAATAGTTTTAGAAAATAGTTAAGAGAAAGGATACCAAAGAGTATTGAACCAAGAAAGAACTCTAACCTTTCCACGTATTCCTTCAACAGCTCTTTAGCCTGAACCAGCTTGGAGAGCAAATTGCGATAAACGTCAAGGTCCCGATCCACACTTTTCTTATTTACGTTGAGTGCGGCACAAAGCTGTCATGTTTTATCCCACAAGTCAACAATGATATTCTTGTCTAAGTGCATTGGAATTTATATGAGCATAAACATGGGGGTTTCACCTATACGTGAACACATTCAGGAAACCTGCTACACTAGTTACTCTGATTATAAGCAGGACCATTGTTATTTTACCAATCGAATTATCCAAACAAGTGACATTTTTTATGGCAAGTAAACTCAAGACCATCTTAAGTTTAAATTGTTACTCCCTCCATCCCATTTTATGTGAGATAGTTTGACTCGGCACATAGTTTAAGAAAGAAAGGAAGACTTTTAAAACTTGTGGTTCAAAATGAATGACATAAATTTATGTGGCTCTAAATCATTTCATTAAGGGTAAAAATAGACATTTTATAGTTAAATTGTTACTTAATATAGAAATGTATCATTCTTTTTGGGACTGACTAAAAAGGAAAGTAAGTCACATAAATTGGACAAAGAGAGTATCTTCTTTTTGCTTACTAGCACGAATTCTTGAAAACTAGCCTAACCACCAAAGACCTCATGCGAAGAGTACAACAAGGAACTCTAACTAAAGAAGAGTCTTCATATTAGCCTTCTTTCCTTACAGATTTTTCAAGAAAGACATAAATAGGGTTGTATTATAATAACAAAGTACAGGGCAATTTAATTCTCTTTATACATAAAGGGTTCACAGAAACCTTTTACTTTCTCGTGCAGGTTAAGAAACAAAATAGGTCTCATGGGAGGAAGCCTAGACTATGGGCGCTATTAAGGAATTTGCTCGCTTTTCGTTTAGAGAGACACTGAATTTCATCCTAATTGAGTATAATGTTGTATATGAGAAGAATGATTTGAACTTTTTCTTTGTTCCCTTGTTTCCCTCTTTTGTGATGGATGTAACTGTTTGTGAAGATCATCATTTAGCAATCACACCTTTGTTGATTCATCAGTGCAATCAAGAAATGCTAGCATTGGTCGATGATTTAAAGTGACAGAGAGAGATAGTAGAACTCCTGATATTTCTGGTACAATTACATAGCTATCATGGACAGGTTAAATGCATTCAAGAAACTGGCTCAGACAATAACACAAAGAGTTCCTTTAGCCATTAATCCATGTGCGTTTACTTGTTCTAGTATGAGTGCCATTAATTATCTTTCTCACAGATTTCCTGAGAACGGATACCTTTGACTTCAGAATTAACACTTCCCCACATAACCATGTTTTATGGCATAAAGATTTCAATGTTCTTTAAAGATAAATTTGTACAATTACGGACAGTGAATTGTAGTTTAAGTCCATACAATGCACAGGTTGTTTTACCTTATATCATAAAACAACCATGTAAGATTTTACACACTTTTATCTTAAGAATCTATTGCTTCATATCTACTTCTAGTGTGATCTAGCACTCATGGATGTTCATTTTTTTCACAAAAAAAAAAATATGTCAAGAAGAAAGAGACAGCAACAATGGGCAAGGTAACTGAAAGGAATATTTTAAATGTGAATTGGTTAAAAAGTGCCAAAAGTAATAGTGAATTCTCTTTCATCATAAGCCAAAATAAGCAAGTCAACTCCCTCCAATCTAAATTGCAATTCTGAGATCTCAGTCCAGCTTCAATACCTCTATGTATAAAATAATCCCATTAAAATCAATTTAGTTCATCACCAAAGTATTCATGCCAACTTGCCCAAACCATAACCAACTATATTGAGGAAAACCTCAAATTTTAAGTTATCTACATGCTGAAAGCGAGTCTTCTGCTCTTTTAAGAAACTTCACTTTGAACAAGAAAAAGTCCAGAAGACCGGAGTGTTCTATGGTGCACTTCCCTGGCATCAAACAGTGGGAATTGGCTTTAGGTTTCATGCAAAGAAAAAAGAAGAAGCTTGCTACTGAACTTTCACAGAAGGGCACAAAGAGAGTACTAGATTTGGAGGCTTTAACAGCAAATGGTCCTATAGGGAAATGCTGTTGCTAATGGCTGGGGATTACCTGAAGCAAATAGTAATGAAAGAATATCTCTGCTGATCGTTTTGCTACTAACAGGCATTAATAGAAAATCAATAAAGACTCATGAGAAGGAAACAGGAGTGTGAATCTTCTTGAGAGTAAAGCAGAGCAGGAAATTGGTCCCCAAATGTCAGAAAAATAAGCGAAAATCACTAAATCAACGGCCTGATGCCCTTATCATGTCTAATTCTAGGCAATAAGGGGATTGATCCTTCTCTCTGAAATTACTCTCCAATTCTCTGAATGGTTTTCGTTCATTAACTTTGTCTGTTTGATATCAGCCAGAATGATACCGTTGGTTTTCCAAATCTGGCGGTAATAAAGTATGAGGCTAGCACTGCAAACATGAGTGAAAAGACAAGAACAGAAACTATATCCAGCCCCAACTTAAGAAGCTCTAAAATAAAATATGTCATCAGTATTATGACTTGAACTAGGTTTCCCAGTTTTTAGAGTTCTATCTGAGAAGAATACTTGAAAACTTATATGTTCTTGTTCATTTTTTTTCATTTTTTCAATGCACCGATAATTAGCTATGCAAAGGCAAATTGAAACTATATGTTTCTCACCCGGATATGGGATTAGAATTCCTGATCATGAGTAACCTTCCCTCTGACACTAGATTACTTTACGTGTTTATCATAACTATTTCCAAAGTGTTACAAGTTTACACAAACCATAGAGCTTGTGGTGTTTCTAGATGATTTAAGTAATCCAAGTAAACATAGACGAACAGGAAGTTCTTGTAAAATACAAAATATACTATGAAGAAGGTTATGATATATACCTTTTCTAAGATGGTCGGATCAGTTACATTTGCCAACTCAAGTAGACGAAAGAGACCAACCGCAAATAATCGACTATAACAGAAACCGTCCTTGGTTCCAGCTCGCTGTGCAATATCCTTGAAAATGTTTTCAATTTCTCCATCTTTGGATGAAAAGTCAACTAGCGTATTGGCATTTTGAGTACGAGCCCATTCTTCTAATTTTTGTGCATCAGCTCTATAAACATACTGGGAAAGTTAGAATCTCTAGAAAGGAAAAGATTCATGGGCATACATCATAATAAAAGGTAAGTACACTCCTGAAAAATCTACTCAATGTTAGACAAAATATTATAACAACTACAACAGTAACATCAACAACATCTATGCCTAAACCCCAAAGTATTGGCACTCGGCTATATGAATCATCAATATCCATTTTGTTCATTTCATTTCTACTCAAGACTAACAAATGTGATAAATAAAAATAAGAACATCCACAAAAAGCTCTAACCTTTTTTACATTGGATGGTCATGAATCATGATATTTAAAAGGTGATGCACAGGAAATATCTAAAAGAAAAATGAAAATCTTCCCATATTATTAAGTTTCAAATAAATGGAGCATGGTTTCGGCATTTTCTTGGTTGGTTCATTTTAGCTAAAATATAGCCACCTCAAGAAAGATGAAAGGCTTCAACTCTTTTCATCAATCTAATTTCTCATTCTTGCATTTTGGGTGAATCATGATTGAGAATTTTCCATACTATGTTGAGAAGCTGAGATTACTTGCACTATATTTGGGTTTTGCTAAGCATGTATGAAGTTTGGTTATGAAAACTAATCTATAAGTTAAGTTTTGTTTTGAGAGGCATGGGTTACGGTAGCCAGGTCAGAACCTACCAGGTGCCAGTCGTGGCTCTAAAATGGGGCATGACACTCTACAAGTGGAAAAATGTATAATTTGGCTCAATCAATCTCATCCCATGTAATCTCTTGGTTAAAAAACTTATAATAGACATATCCACTTCAGAATGAGGTTACTTTATTCAGTTCATTCATGGGTTCCTCTTCGTAAGCCCAGGAAGACTGTTAGATTAAGGATAAAAGTAAGCTACCTCTTAGTAAATGAAAGTTGATCAAGGGTTCTACAGCCAGTTCTGAATAGCAGTTCCACTCATTGAGAAATCATACACCTGCATTTCTCAAGCTCCATAATACGGCTAAGCCTATTCATCTTGGGTTTTCGTTCCATCCTCCAAGAAACTCTTAATGATAATTAAACTTACATTTTTATCTACAACTACCTTACTGGAAGGCTCAATGCTAGCATCCCCTCACTTATAAATAATTATTTAAGTGCCTTTGAACAAAAAAGGAGTAAAAAGCAACAAAAATTGGCAAGAGATGGATTAAGCATGCCTGTATTGCTCAGGATCCTCCTTTAGCGCCTCTATATATGCTTTGAAGATGGCATTACGGTCCTCTTCACTTGGGTAGCCCTCCATAAGTTGATCATACACAGTAACAAAACCTAGGGCAAACACGGGATCATATTGGTAGGATTTCTTGTACCTTGTCAAATGTTGTTGCACGATTAGCTCTTGTAACACTGTGTTGTAGACAGTTGGAATTGGACGCTTGTAAGCAGTCAAAAACTTCAATTTAGTGTCAGCAACAGTTGGCAAATCTGGAAACAATTCAATATAACACGTTGCATTATATTATTACCCCATAAAATAAACACAGGAAAATCACTAAGATGGAACAGAATAAGTAATGAGAAAGAAATTAGACGAAACAAAATGTAAATACAGAAAATGCGGACAGTTGCAAGAATGCAGACAGATATATTAAACCAGAGAAAGCTTCATTTTATCTGTTAGTTCGATATCCATGCTTTTCACTTTAACAAGTTAATTCAATTTCCATTAGCAATAAATAGTACTCCAATCCATTTTATACAATGTTATTTGTATGAACATGGAGTCTAATATGTTAATTTGACAAGTATATGTACTTGATAATTCGTTTTGAAGAAGGTCATTTATTTACACTTCATTACAAAAGTTATATCATGTATGAAATCATCCCGTAAGCTAATTAGGGAGCTAACAAATATTTAAGCAATGGTTAAGAACTTATATAATCGAGAAAATGTCACACCAAAGTTTATAACGGGAATAGCTCAATGCATTTAAATTCGTGAAAGTTCTAAAAGTTGTATAGAAATGGAACAGTGTAAAACATCTATATAAAGCAGAATGTAGCGAGTATATAACAGTAGAATATTCTCAATACTTCAAATCACATATAAGCAATTCCAACGAGAAAACATCGGCATTTCACTATATCTAGATCCAAATTTAACCATTATGCATTTCATATAACAAATTGTAAGATATGGACTAAACGTAGTCGTATTAGAGAGAAATTAGTTAAGCAATTGTAACGTTATACATACACAATCATGCAATTAGCTGAGAAATTAAACTAAAACAGAAATTAGATTGAAAAAAAACAAACTACCGTATAGTTTAATTTTTTCCTAATTCAAATTCGAAGCGATAAAGAGAACTTGCCTGCTGCTGAACTGGACGTGCAATGAACGACAAAGCGAGAGGTGGAATTGGAAGATCGAACATTGACGGAATCAAAGGAGAAGTTGGAACGGAACCTAAATGTATCAATAGAACGAGACGAAGAAACGGAGGATTTCCTTTCCGCCGATTGAGTAATCGCCGAGAAAGATACCGAAGTAACAGCCGCCATATTTCTACAGGTGAAGAATAAGAAGAAGAAGAAGAAGAAGAGAGAAAGAAACAGTGTGTTGCTTTAGAGAATAGAGTTGTTTTCCATTTCAATTTTTCTGTGGAAAATGGAGAAAGGAAAAAAAGGAGTGTGAGGTTTGGATTTGAGGGCTTATCCGATGGCTTTTAGGATATTTCATTTTCATTTTTAATGTTTATGAGTAGACGAATAATATCATAACACGTGTACTGATTGGATCCATTTTGTACTACTCCTTTTTGTGGTTATGAACGATTGTTGTAACTTGTAAGCTATGCCAAGTGGTGGTGTAGTTGGTATACAAGGAGGTCAGGATCGATTTCTTCGTTCAATCTTTTTTTCAGTTAATATTTTAACAGATTTATCCATGCAAATTTAAAGAATAGTGGCTACAAATCTTTTCAGATAAATACAGTAAAAAAAATAAGTTGCTAATGATGACCAAATAAACTACTCAACCAAAAATATCATTGAAAATAATAATGTTTTAGAAGTCATCCGAATGCGAGAGATGACGGTTCAAACTGTGATAATCCAACACATACTAGATCAGACATTGTTAATTATTTAAATAAATTTTCATATTTAAAGGGATAATTTCATAGATCTCCATTCAGGTTTTCCTTTATAACACAGATCTCCCCGTGATTTGATTGATATATTACATCGACCTCCCTTATTCTCACTTTTTTATAACTAAACTAATTTTAGTGATTAAATTTACATAATCTTCCAAAATTACCCCTTGTGACCTTAATTATCAAATATAAAGCTTATGTAGATTCTCTTAATACTCTACCAATCTACCATTATTATAAATAATATCTAACGATTTCTTCAAATCATCATCCATTATCCAATGTTTGCTGCCATTATGCAGTAGCCATAGTTATTAATTATCTAAGGGAAAAGACATAGATTTCCCTTTAAACTAGTACCGAAAAGTCAGTTACACGCTTAAACTAGTATGCCGATTTATTACACACCTCTGCTATTTAAAAGTGAATTCATTTACCCCTAAAGCTGACATGGCAAAATAATAATAATTTAAAAAAATCATGCGCGTAAGATAACTATTAAAGTATAAAAAAAATAATTAAAAATCAAATATTTCTTACACCCCACCCCCCACATCTCTTCTTCTTCACACCGCACCCTTCTCATCTTCTTCACACCGCACCCTCTTTATCTTCTTCACACCCCATTAAGCTTAAAATAAACCAATAACAAGAAGCAACCAAGAAACAAATTACTTCAAATAGGAGTAAAATTTTGGGAGGTTTCAATTGTTGGAGCTTCGACGGACAGTTTTTAGTGAATTGAGTGATCGATTGAAAATGGGAAGAAAATTGTTTGCTATTATCTCGATCTTTTAAGAAACCTCCAAGAAGAACATGGAAAAAGAACAAAGAATGTATGCCCAGAGCTGAAAAATATTTGCAACTACAAGCCGCAACAAATAACAATGGAAGCTCATTTTCCATGACCAATCAATGGAAGAAACTGAAGCAACTTCTTGTGGGTACATTTTGAAATGGAAGAATTCTTCAACTCCACAACCAAACTCCAGATGGCAATTTTCTTGATGGTCATTGCTAAAAGTTTCTTCTTTACCATTTTGCTATGGAGAAGACATAATTATTTGAGAACTTTAATAAGATTGGGAATTAATTAGTGTAAAATATAATTAATAAAATAAAACTTAAGTAATAAAGAAAAGAAAGTAAAAAAAATATAAAAAATACAATTTCTGACATGGCGTTGATGTGGCAGCGAGTGTAATACACCACATACTCTGAGAGTGGTGTTGCACATATTAGGATGGTATTAAATTCACTTTTAAGTAGTAAAAGGTGTGTAATAGATCGTTATGATAGTTGAAATGTGTAACTGACTTTTCGGTACAAGTTTAAGGGGGAATCCATGCCTTTTCCCATTATCTAAAGACTAATATTAGATGCAATGTAATACAACCAAGCTCTTTTTATAGATTGTTATTAATTTATTTTATATATTATTAAGAAGTCATAAAACTTCAGTTTGATGTAGATCTTCATCAGAAAGGATATTTATCAACAATTTTTTTACAATTATCCACTAATTATGTTAAAATGATTTATGTCGGATTTATGTAAAGTTACTAATCAAACGAATAATAAGTTGTTTGAAATCTTCTTGTGAATTTGATAAACTCTCGAGAGGAGATTATATTAAAAGCCTAGAATTTTATTAATAAAAGAAGCCACATAAGGGTAGTTTTGAAATATCAAATAAAATTTATCACTTAAATTAGTTTAGTTACAAAAATGTCAAAATAAGGGAGATGAGTGTAATGTATCAAACCACAAGGGAGATTAGTGTTATAAAGGCAAATCTGGAGGGAGGTTTATGAAATTATCCCTATTTTAAAATTATATAAAGATTTTATAAATTATAACTTGTTATAACTTTAAAATATTATTAAATTATCATCAAAGAAAGAAGTAATTTACTCCATAATAGGAGTAGTATTAGTAATTTCTATATGAAAGGGAGTTTCGAACATAACTAGTTTCGCAATTTACTACTGAAAATTGATTTATTTATGTCAAAGAAAACAAATAGAAGTCATAGAGAATCACCAAGTTAATAGCTGGACATAGCCAGAAAGGTCATTTTGACATGCTGTTATATTGATATTTTTTTTATTTCATGTGGATGAGGATTCAAATTTTTGAAATGTTATTTTATGGAAAAAGTGACTTTTAAAATTTAATCAGACCTTAAATAAAAGAGAGAACAATGAATATATGCTGTATTAATTCTTTATTTAATTTGAAAAGCATTATTTTTTGGTAAAATGCATTGGTTTAAGGAAAATATAAAATGAACTTGTTTGAGTGGCTCTGAGTCCTTTTGGCAAACTCTACTTGAAGCCTCACTTGCTTGTTTTTCCATTTATTCATATTGTTCAAAACGTACGGATAAAATTTGTCCAATTTGTAAATATTCTATTCTTTTTAGATCTCACTCATGGATTATACGAAATATATTTTTGTTTTTGTTATTTATACGTGGATCTAGAATTTCACGTTGATAATAAATCAAATCAAATCTTTTTCAACTCTAACTATACATTAAAATTATAATTTGGGGTATCGTGTTAGTCGTTACACCACCAAGCACCCGTGCCGCTTATACATCAGGCCCAGAATCAAAACTTTCGTCACATTGCTGATTGATGCAACTGTGATCATACTCCAGTTTTTACTTTTTCAGTCCATGGCCCATATGGGACTATATTTTCAGACCGTGAGAATATAAATTTTTTAATAATAATTGAACCATACAACTTTAGTAAAAAGATTAATTTCCACAAGCATATATGCTACTACACCTTTTCCAAAACATTTGCCAAAATAATGCATGTGGAAAAATGCCAACATGACGTGACTATTAATTAATTCCTAATTCAACTATATTATCCCAAAACCTAACTTTTTTATTTTATTTCTTTTAAATTCCAAACTACAACTAAGTTGTGGAAATCGCTATGATCAACTTTCGAGCTATAGGGTGCCTTGACGTTATAAAGCAAAGAGTAAACTGCTTCGAAGGTTATTTATAAGATGCAAAATTTTTACTCCCTTCATTTCATTTTACTTAGTTATACTAATTTAACACAATTCTTAATTCATTTATTAGAGACATATTTTAGTAAATTAACTTTATTAATGATATTTTGAAACTCTAAATTGAATTATAATTTATAATTCAAAATACATTGAGTAGTTCACACATCACAATTCGTAGAACCATTACTACTGTGAATTGATAAATCACTAGGCTACCAGACTTAGAGCGTGTTTAGATTGACTTTAATTTATGACTTACCTCATTTGTTCTATTTTATATGAGTTAGTTTGATATGACATGAAATTGAAGTAGAAAATAACCTTTTAAATTTATGGTCTAAAATAAATTATAGATATTTGTATGACTATAAATCATTTCATTAAGGATAAAATGAATATTTTAAAATTAAATTATTCTTTAATATAGAAATATATTATTCTTTTTTAAATTGACTAAAAAAAAAATAAATCATGTAAACTAACAAAATGAAATATAAGCCAAAAAGTCATAAATTAAAAGTTCTAATTTATAGTTTCTTAAGCTAAGACATCTGTATTTTCTAAAAGTTTCTCAAGGGTTCTAATAATCATTTGAGAACAGTGTTTTGTAGATATGGAGTCATAGTAATTATTGCATAGTATTAAAAAAAAAGAGAAGGAAATACATTAGAATACTAACTTTTAATTTCTTAAAACTTGCCATTGTAATAGTACAATAAACTTCTAGATCTCTATATACATAGTACATACTCTCCCACAGATTTGACTGAGTCAGATTAAAACCTCCACTTAAAGCTAATTAAAACTAAGAAATTTATAACATTAGTACTAATATTAGGCAAACAGAATGGACTATTTGGGTCCCCACAAGATAAGGTGCATAATTTTCTCAGCCTTTTCAGCATCCCTAATCCTGCGCTTCTGATCATCCATGAATGCTTTCTTCCCTGAATCTCCGGTGCCGGAAAACCATCTCGGCCACCTTTGGCTGCCGGATTCCGATGAGGAACTCGCCGGAGAAGACTTGATTCCCACCACCATCATTTTTTTCCTTGTAGTTGAATTAATAGTCTAATTTAGTTTCTCTAATAAACTCTTTTAAGTGGAGAAAAATAACTACTATTCTAAAACAAGTGGAAGATTAGAGATTTGAAAATTGATTTGCTTTTGCTTTGTGAGTTGTTTCGCTTGATTTTGTTGTTAAAACATAATGAAAATGCACATGGTTTTGCTGGCTTTAAATAGAAGCATGGAGGGATTTAACACGTGTGAGCTTTTACTTCGTTTTTGTTTAAACCCTTTATTATATTATAGAGAAACCATTGGCTTTGGTCCCCAGATTTATTTAACCATTTTTCTCCAAGAATACCTGCCTAATCATGACTTTATGTAATATTTGATCTTTTTCAGCAATATTTTAATTTCAACTTTTACGTGATATATTTAAGATCATAAAATTAAAATATATTTTGATATATTTGACATAACTTTAATTTAGAATCACAAAATTAAAGAGTCATTTTTATTTTCTTAAACTTCACGTTAAGTTAAACAAAAACATTTTTTTTTTTAAAACGGAGAAAGTAATATATTAATGGGATAGTCTAGAACATTATTAATTATATATTGTCGCCTATGGCATTTTGTAAATTGGAATTGTTATGTAGGGTTAATTTCAAGAATACAATTAATTAAAAGGAGATTCAGTTTGCCTAAAAATACTTTGGCCAAAAGCATGAGCGATTCCTTAAGCTTGTTGCCTTTAGTTTGTTTTCTGCACCTTTTAGTTCTAGACTTTTGTTTCTGATTTTTTTATATTAAAATGGTTCACAAGGCCACAGTTATTTTTTTTTAAAAAAGATTCCTAAGCTTGTTCAATACTTTTATATTTTCATGTTTTTAATTAATTTTAGCATTAGCATTCATCTCTTCTGCCTCAAATTGTTTATTATGATTTCTAAAAATAGTTATTTCAAGTTATTTCTCATTTTAGAAATTTCAGATAAAATTAATTAATTTTTTCTTATTTTATTCTTAGTACTCTCTTCATCTCAGTTTATGTGATACAATATAACTAAACATCAAATTTCAAAAACAAGTGAATATTTTTATATATTTAAAAATACACTTTTGTGAACCTTTCATAATTTCTAGGTGATTTGTTGATCCTAGTCATAGTAAGGCAAATCTAGTCCACAAGACGTGAATTTACGTCTTATATTATATTTTTGTATTAGGAACTTATAAACTGAAAATCTGAATCCATCGAATCAAAATTAAATGAAGGAGGACATGTATTGGGAAGAAAATAAGAGTCCGAATCCAAAAGGATAAAAAAATTTTCAAAATACATATATGGTCACTCAAAATTTTAATAAACAGCTTGGTGACTGTGTCCCAACACACATTTTGATTGATAAATATGTGGACCAACTAATAGCATGACTATTCTCACTTGTCAGATACACCATACCAAACTATATTTTGTTTAGTTATTCATGTTTAATTGGAACTATTTTCTGCCATGTATATATCTTTCAATTCTCCACCACCACATCCTTCATGAATTGTCGTTCTCCACTAGCCCCACCTCATTGAAACATAATATATATAGTTTAGTAAGTAATAAGAAGAAATGTGTGGTCACAAAATTCAACTATCAGATTATATAGACAGAAATCTTGAGTTTAATTATAATGTTCATTATGTAAACGATTTTTTTTAGGAAAAATTACGCGGTTAAACAAACTTATACTACTTAATTATTTATCATAACTATAGTTTGCTATAATTACCACTCGTGACTAACATTATACATTAATTACATGGGCTGATTTCGAGTTTGTATAATTAGTCACGTTTGTATATGTATAATTCGCCATAATATATAAATACATATGTTTAATATACGATTATCTAACCGATATACATATACAATTCACCTCTCTGCCCTCTCTCGCTCGCCTCTCTCCTCCCTTTCCCAATCTCGCTTGCCATATATACAAATGCATACTAACCGATATACATATACAATTCACCCCTCTCCCACTCTCTGCCATCTCTGGCTCACCTCTCTCCTCCCTCTCCCAATTCTCTCACTCGCATCTCTCCTCTCTCTCCCAGTCTCGCTCGCCTCTTTCCTCCTATAACATATAGCTATGAATTGTAATTATCAAACTATAGCTATGAAGAGTAATTAGGCTATTTTTTAGTGGCTATATATATATATTTGATTCAAGAAATTAAAAAGAAAGAATATTCAAGGTCGTATATATCTTAATGAGCGTGTTATTTTATTTTTACTTTTACTGCAAAGTCATTTTATTTATTTTTAAGAAACTATATTTTCTCTATTTTCATTGGAAAAATTATTTTCCTCATTTATTTTTTTTTTCATGTTTTTCTTTAAAAAACTTACATTTTGAACAATTAAATAGAAATTGAGAAAACATTTTTCTCCTCCGTACCAAACACACATCCTAGATAGAAATCATCTTTCAGCTTTTATTGCCATTTTTGAAGTTCTCCAAGTACTGAAATTCTCGCTGCGAATGCAGCGATGTATCAGGACAAAAAAAAAAAAATTAAAATGAGAAACTAACTGGCTGGGCAGCGAGAAAAAAGTTTTTTTTTACGCCGCGAACCACTATTAAAATTACAATATATCTCGCCCTCTAACAAACGAATTGTCCCTTTTGATTAAAATAAAAATTGAGTGACCATTTATACATTCTGAAGAAAAAAAAATACTCCATCCGTTTAAAAAAGAATAACATCCTTTCCTTTTTAGTAAATTTAAAAAAGAATGACATATTTTCTTTTTTGGTAGCATTTTGACTTCAGCTTTCCACGTGATATGTTTAAAACCACAAGATTAAAGGGCAATTTAGTACATTTGAATAACTTTAATTTAGGATCACANTGGCTATATATATATATTTGATTCAAGAAATTAAAAAGAAAGAATATTCAAGGTCGTATGTATCTTAATGAGCGTGTTATTTTATTTTTACTTTTACTGCAAAGTCATTTTATTTATTTTTAAGAAACTAATTTTTCTCTATTTTCATTGGGAAAATAATTTTCCTCATTTAAAAAAAAATTCATGTTTTTCTTTAAAAAAGTTATTTTGAACAATTAAATAGAAATTGAGAAAACATTTTTCTCCTCCGTACCAAATACACATCCTAGATAGAAATCATCTTTCAGCTTTTATGGCCATTTTTGAAGTTTTCCAAGTACTGAAATTCTCGCTGCGAATGCAGCGATGTATCAGGACAAAAAAAAATTAAAATGAGAAACTAACTGGCTGGGCAGCGAGAAAAAAGTTTTTTATTACTCCGCGAACCACTATTAAAATTACAATATATCTCTCCCTCTAACAAACGAATTGTCCCTTTTGGTTAAAAATAAAAATTGAGTGACCATTTATACATTCTGAAGAAAAAAAAAATACTCCATCCGTTTAAAAAAGAATGACATCCTTTTCTTTTTAGAAAGTTTAAAAAAGAATGACATATTTTCTTTTTTGGTAGCATTTTGACGTTAGCTTTCCACGTGGCATGTTTAAAGCCACAAGATTAAAGGACAATATAGTACATTTAAATAACTTTAATTTAGGATCACAAAATTCAAAAGTAGAGTATTTTTTATTTTCTAAAATTTCGTGCCAAATCAAATCAGATCACTCTTTTTAAAACGAAAAAAATAGCTCTTTCAGCTCTGGACTCGAGAAAATAATGGGATGACCGGATAGGCAACAAGACAAAAGAGAAATGGATTTAGGAGAAGATGGGTTGGGTGCGGTATGGTAGAGGTCACCTTTTTTCTAGATTGTCTTTTTCTTGTTTACATGTCGATTTGTTTTTCTTTCGATATCTGATACATGTATTGGAGTTCAATTATTTTGAATCCATAACTCCATTCAGGAAAAAACTGTTTAGGGGGTTCAGGAACTAACTAAACTACACCACTTCCAGAAATCAATTAGGAAGATAGTTAGCCAGGATCTTAAGAGCTGGTTATATTAGTTAAAAGATCAAGGAGAATAAATAAGAGGTGATCAGTGTAGTATATATACTTAACAAATATCTACCTGTAACATGAAATTTTCCATAACAATCAATGAAGTAATTTTCCTCTCCTATTTTATAGTTTATGTACCATTACTCTGATATGTTAAATGCCGTATCATATCATACTCACTCCTAGTTGTAATAGGTATAGATCATCCCACCTCAAACAACTAAAATTGTGTTGTTTTTGGAAGATGAATAAAATTCTTTTGTTAATTTTTTTTAAAAAAATAAAAAATATTCATCATTTATATTAAATAGTAATACTTCCTCTGTCTCTATTAATTGTCCAATTTTTCTTTTTTACTTATCTATTTTAACAAATCAAAAAAGGATAATTTTTTTTATCTATTATATCCTCAATTAATTGCTTCGAAAAAGGTAGAGCTTCTTGAAAATCTTAAATTTTTAATTCATCTACTTTATAATTAATATGGGTAAAATAATTAGAAGCAGAAGGAATATAAAAATAATTCTAAAACTAAATATTATCATTACCAAATACTCCTTCTGTCCCTAATTATTTGTCCACTTTTGAATTGACACACCTATTAAGAAAATAATAATTGATATAGTGAGTTTATCATTTTACCCCTATTAATTATGAAGTGAATGAATTAAAAACTTAAGATCTTCAACAAGTTCTATATTTTTCAAAATAATAAATTGAGGATATAATAGAGATTATTTTTTTTTATTTTTTCTTGATTTGTCAAAATGGACAAATAATTAGGGACATAGGGAGTTCTTAATTGAATCATTCAGGTTAGAACTTCCTAAACTTACTAAGGGCTACTTCCTAAAGTCCAATAAAAAAAACAGCTGCTAGGGTCCAAGTACCAACATCTTGTCTGCATTTGAAAAGTAACGTATGAATCAGTAACTAAATACATTCCCCTTTTCTTCACAGACAAAATAACTCAAAAAACAAATGAATTTAAATAATTAAAAAGACATACAATAAAACCACTAGCTGCCTGCAATACAAAGAGCACACAGTTATATAGCTAAAAAGAGCCACTTGTTTATACTCCCTCCGTCCCTATTTACTTGTTCATATTTCTTTTTTTGGTTGTCCCTATTTAGTTGTCCATTTTGACAAATCAAGAAAAGACAATAAATTTTTTTCTATTATACCCTTATTTATACTTCTTGAAAATTGTAAAAGTGTATGTTGTTTCCCTCCAATTTATTTCACTTGAATTCAAAGAAGTGGTTGTAATTTTGAAGTGACAAGTTGTCATAAGGGTAAAATTGTAACTTCACTGTGCTAATCATTGTTGCCTTAATTTGTGTGCCATTTCTAAAGTGGACAATTAAAAAGGGACGGAGGGAGTAACTCTTTAGGTACACTATATATTCAGCCTTAACCCCAAACTCCCAAACATCATTTTCAAGTTCATCAAAATACCAGAGAACCAATTCATCATAAGAAATACTTTAAGAAAAAAAAATAATCAAAATGAGTTCAAGCAGGAGAGCGTGGATTGCAGCAGCCAGTGTTGGAGCAGTGGAGGCTTTAAAAGATCAAGTTGGATTGTGTAGATGGGATTACCCATTGAGGTGTTTGGCACAACACACAAAGAATAACATGAGATCTTACTCTCAAGCTAAGAAACTTTCTTCTTCACTTATTGCAAAGAGTGAAAAGGCAGAGCAATCTGAAGAGTCTTTGAGGAAAGTTATGTACTTGAGCTGTTGGGGTCCAAATTAACTAAGCTTTATTATAGACTAATCTTTGTTATAGAGAAACTTCCATGTCATTTTTGCAGACATGAAGATTTCCTAGAGAATAGAAAGGATAAAGAGATTAAAAAAAATTATGTATGACTATGATTACTAGTAATTAATAGAATTTAAGTAGTGTTGATATTTTGATGAAATGATGATATGACAGATCGATTAGTATTTGTATGATCATTTTGACATGCTTGCAAATAATTCTTCAACTTAATTATTTTGTTTTTGGTGGTCTTGATTTGAAACCAACAAAGAAGAAGAAGAACATCTTAAAAGATGCAAGTGTCAAGTGTGTATAAAATTGTGTGAACAAATTGTAATAACGACTTAATTTGATTATAATAACAACACTACTTAAAGAAGTAAAATTTCAAAATGGAAAGTATGAACACATCTTAAAGATCTAAAGTATAAATTGCGTGAACACAAGTTGCACGCATCGATCGGTATTCTGAAAAACAATCATATAAACAAGCATTTTGCCCGTCTGACTATAAATTTTCGAAGTAGTATTAAGAAATTTATTAAATTTTAAAATGTAACACAATTTCATACCGATATAAGTCACTAACTCGGATTTGGCTCCCCCTCCAGTAGTCCATCTGTCTAGTTTCTCCAATGGGGTGTTAATTTTATTTAGGGGAAAAGGATAAATATATCCCCGAACTATTGTAAATGATATGCAGAAATCTTTCGTCATATTTTTGGGACATTGGTGCCCCTGCCATTCAAAAATTAAAGCATATATACCTTTTATACTAATGAACATACACGTGTCATAATTTTATTCGTCGATTAAATATCGGATCGACGGATAAGATTGCGCCACGTGTCCCTATTTAGTCTTCTGTTAAAGTGAAGGGTATATATGCTCTAATTTTAAGACAACAAGGACTTCAATATCCCAATAGTATGACGGAGGATATCTGCATATCATTTACGATAGTTCAGAAATATACTTGTCTTTTTTCCCTTTTATTTACTACATGTGTCCCTCAAATTAATAGATGATCTGATTCAGATTATTTGCAAAAACCAATCATTTAACCATAGTCAAACATTATCTTCCTTTTTATTATTTGCTTTATATGGAGTATAATAAGTTACTGTATTAGAAACAACGACAGTACTTGCCAGTGGTAAGATTTGTTTTGCAGTTAACGTAACTCCAAACATTTCGGTGGTTTCATTTTCAAGAACTTTTCCCATGGTTTGGGCGCAACAGGATTTTATTTAATCTAAGCCAAACCATGTGCCAATTTTCATCTGCATATTATTATTATTAGCATTAGACACATCAGCACATGTCACTCTACGTGTCTCCAATCTAGCAGCTATTCCAAACAACAAAGCTACAAATTCGGTGTGCTCTTTTACCCACCTACCCCATAATTGTGATCATAAAAATACCAATTACACCCTCCTCAATACTGATCACATTAAGAGATTAACCCAAGGGCAGAAAAGTACTTTCCATCCCAGAAACCATGCTCCAAAACCACAGGAAACACAACCAAAAGCCTCTAGTTTATTTTTTCTTCCAACAAAGGCACTATATATATATAGGCATACAGAGATAGATATTTCAAAAACCAACAAGTATTTCAGCAAAAAATTAAACATTCTCTCACAAATATAAAATATCCAAGAGTTTTGAAGAATCAAAGATTAGAAAATGAGTTCAACAAGCAGAGCATGGGTTACAGCAGTGAGTTTGGGAGTAGTAGAGGCATTAAAAGATCAAGGACTTTGTAGGTGGAATTACACAATTAGAGCCATAAATCAGCACGCCAAAAACAATCTACGCTCATATTCACACGCCAAAAACCTCTCATCTCAATCTTCTTCTTTGGTTTCTACCAACAAATTAGAAGTGAAAAAGGTGAAGAAGTCTGAGGAATCTCTGAGAAAAGTCATGTATTTGAGCTGTTGGGGGCCTAATTGATCGAATCCTCACGGCAGTTAGATTTAATTAGTTTCATCTTTCTGTACATGTAAAGTATTTGACAATATTGTAAACGATTTTGAGAGCTAGGGCTAAATTGCCCCCATCAACTCTCGTGGAAAACAAATTTCTGCAATCCAATTTCGAAACATCATCAAATTTACTAGCAATCAAATGACAGCACTATAACATAAACAGTTTTTAGCATGATAAAGAGTGTTAAAACATTTATCAGTATTAATTAAATTGTTATTGATTCAATCTAACTATAGGTTTTAAAGATATTTTTTTAAAAAAATTAATTGCCACTAAAAATAAAATATATTTAGATTAATTAATTGTCTAGTTGCCAATTTATATTATCAAAATTAATGTAGAAAAACAGAGTTAGTTTTAGAAGAAAATCATAATAATAATCGAAAAATTCGACGAGGCAAAACAGTCTAAAGAATCATTCAGAAAAGTTATTTACTTGACCGGCTGGGGTCCAAGTCCCACTTTTTATTTTTATTTTAATTTCAAAATAATTTGCAGCCCTATGACCTCTATCACAATCTTTGCCCAAATTCCAATTTGATCTTTTCCTTTTATTGCAATTACTCCCCAAATAAAAGAAGAAGAAGGGGTACGATTGCAATTTGAAAATAGGAAATAATTACAAGATGAACTAATAATTTGGCAGATCAAATAGTATATATTGTATCGCTCCAGAACTCGAACCCGTTCAGTTTTTTGATTTTTCTGCTCTTTCATATTCATATTAAAATTTGATTAAATTTAAATTAAAGCAGAAAAGTCTCACATTAATGATAAAACACTCCTTAATAAAGGCAACATTAGATTTGAGGAAACTTGAAACTGTGCTCTTTTGGTTAAGAATAAGTAATCACAACTCTTGTTAGTGAACTCAAACCAATTATATACACTTCTATTTGATTTTTAAGGGAAGTGATACTTATCCTGAACAATTGCTTCATAATATTCAGTTATTCACACGCAAACTAATAAAGGCGGACCTACATTGATCCGTGAGGTTGCATGTGCATCCGGTAACTTTATAGTACCTTAAGTAAGGATTATATATATAATTGTGCACTTCAATAACTTGAAATCCATCCAGACGAGTTGGCATGTGCATTCGGTAACTTTATAGATACCTTAAGTAAGGATTATACATATAATTGTGCACTTCAATAACTTGAAATTCATCCAGACGAGTTGGTTAAAGCCGCAACTATTACCCACCATATTGTGGGTTTGAGTCTAGCACACCCCCAATCTTCAAATCCTGAAATAGCCTCTACACACTAAAAGGAAGTTGTAAAATTCACCAAGTTCTTTTTGAAAAATAAAAATTACTCAAATTTACATAAATGTCAAATAAATTTACTATAAAACAAATGTGCTATTCTTAGAACCATCCAAGTTCTGAATTCTCCAAAATTCCCGTTCCATTTTTTTCGTCTATGCTTTTGAGAAATAGTGATGGGTTAATTTAGAAAATAAATAATTAATATAAAAAATATTTTTCTTAAAATATACTACTCCCTCCGTCCCATTTTATGTGGCAACATTTCCTTTTTGGTCAGTCCCAAAAAGAATGTCACATTTCCTTATATGGAAAGTATTTAAAGGTACAATTCCTTTTTTACCCTTGTTGGTCCCACTTAATCTTAAAATAATACTCTAATACATTTATGAGGAGAGAGAAAAGTAAGTCTACTTTTTAAAGGGCAATTTGGTAAACATTTCAAAGTCTTCATTTATTTCTTAAACTCCGTGCCCGGTCAAATGTTGCCACATAAAATGAGACGAGGGAGTATTAAAGATGATAAATAAAAATGACAAAAAGTGTGACGTGCTCCAACTCTTGTCTTATTTTAAGAAAATCACAATGAATGAAACGTCTAGAAAACCACTGGCTGTAGAACCCACAGTTACACAAAAACCAGTGGCTCATCACTTTCTAGCTACTCTCTTTATCCAATTTACTCTTCAGCTCACTGCCTATATATTCAGTGCCCTTAGCCCCAACTTGTAAACATCATCTCCTAAATCATCAAATCTACTATCAAAAGCAGAAAAAACAGAGTTAAATTTTAGAAGAAATTGAATCAAAATGAGTCTAAGCAAGAGAGCGTGGATAGTAGCAGCCAGTGTTGGAGCAGTGGAGGCCTTAAAAGATCAAGTTGGATTGTGTAGATGGAATTACCCATTGAAGTCTTTGGCACAACACACAAAGAATAACATAAGATCTTACTCTCAAGCTAAGAAACTTTCTTCCTCAATAATTGCGAAGAACGAAAAGGCAGAGCAATCTGAAGAATCTTTAAGAAAAGTTATGTATTTGAGCTGTTGGGGTCCAAATTGATTGTACTTAAATAGGACTACTGTGTATTTTGAAAATTATATGAGAAAACTCCAATACGGTGTTGATATATTTACATAACTTTTTGTCAGCTATTCCAATATTTCTGCATCACTTCAATAAAATACTATAGTATATGGTTTTTAAAATCTGAAATTAGAAATAGAATCAAGATCGAACAGCATCTCAAAAGATCAGTACAAATTAAAACTATTAAATGACGAAGAGTGGAAATTGAATTGCATCTTCTTAACATAAGCCTAGGTATAAATTGATAAATTTGTCTGTAGGTTTCTTGTGAATAGTCTTTACCACTCCCTCTTTTTCTCCGCACACTTTTATTATTTAATATAATATTATCAACATGTCCTTTACTTGCTTTTTTTCATGAGCCAACCACGTGGATTTATTTTTTATTTGGATGACGGTTAGATTTGATCTCAGAATCTTGTTTGGATGACGGTTAGATTCGATCTCAAAATCTTATTTGGATGACGGTTAGATTCGATCTCAGAATCTCTATTTGCTGTGATACCATGTTAAAGTGTGTGATCATATTATCTAAAAATAAAAAGAACACATGTTTTTTATTTAATATAATATTCTCAACATAGTTTTATGCATATCGTCTATTTCCTTATCTCTTTGAACCGTAACGATTAACAATATGTGTCGTGCCGTAATTTTCCTAACCTTTAGAAAAATCACTTTTGAAATGTTCTAAGTATAAAACAATTTGAGAAAAATACTTAGAAAAGAGTCACCACTTAATTTTTAAAGAAATTAAGAAAACTTATAATTTTCAAAGATTTAAACAGAAAAAATCATTTGAAAATACCAAAGAGGGTTCGGGGTTCAATTTACACTTCGAGAAGGGTTTAAGCATTCGAAGTGCCCGCTAACATGCGGTTGACCTGTGACTTGACTAAAAATATATTTGACTATTTTTAGAAAAAAATAATAATTTAACATAAAAAAAATTTTAAAAAAATAACTTATAACATATTTGTTTAAGAAAATAATTAAATAAATGATGCATTTTATTTCATCTTTATTTTTTAGAGAAAGAGATCCAAAATGATACATTCGACTCGAAATACAAGTGATTGAAATATTAATAAAACTAGATTAATTAGAATTTATTTGCTTCATTTTTAAACCAATTTAATAAATTAAAACATGAAAACCATTTCTTATTAATTGACTAACCTTTTTTGAGAAAATGACTTAAGTAAGTATTTTATTATTATTATTATTATTATTAATCAATTGAAAAGGTTTTAACTAACATTTTTTACAGTTTATTAAAGGTAAAAAATACTTTAACTTAGAACAATTTTGAAATGAGTGACAAAAGTGATTTGAATGAAGAAGACCCTTAAAGAACATATCTTTAAAAAAATTTAGGAAAGTAATTTAACATAAAATATATAATATTTTACGATATTCAATTAACTTTGATAAAAATAGTTAAATAAAGAATAATTTTTAAATTTAGAAAAATTGGATCTTAATTGAAACAACTTGGTCAATTAGGATTTTAACAAAACTAGATTAATTAAAATTTATTTACGTCATTTTTTAGAAATAATAATTCGAACCAACTTGGTAGACAAACCAAGACATTATTTTAATCTAATTAAAGATAAGTGAAAGTTTTGACTAAAAATATTTAAATAAGCATAAGAGTTGATAAAAATGAATTATTTTTAAAGAAACTAACATAAAGAATATGGCTCATCTTTTGGGGAATTTAATTAAATTAAGTCGCAATTTAAAAAAAACAAATAAATAAATAATCACACAATTAAATAAGTTAGAAATTAAATTTGGGCCTCCTTTTTTGGGCCAATTTCGCTGCAATTTCTGGGGATTTTACTCAATCCCCTTTTTGTATATATTGTCTGTATATCAATGTATATCGGCATGTATATCAGCTCTTTCCATGTATCTCCTGCTTCCGAACACCTGTATTTTATCTTATCTCCGTATTTTCACGTTTTTCGACCTGTATATCGCTGCATAATAAGTGTATACGGTTGTATACATCTTGTATAGAACCCCCTTTTTAGGCTTGTGGGACTTTGAGAATTCAATATCCCGCCTTGTGAGTCAATTTTTAATTATTGGAATAATGAGGCCGACTCAATAATATTAGGCCTTTGGCCCATCGAGATGATGCAAAGCATAGATAGAGCCGATTGGACTCGTTGAAGGAGTTCCTTCTTCGGAGCAGCGAGACTAAGACAAACGGGTTGAGGAGGACAGCGAATCTTCCACCGAAACAAGACTCCAAGAAACTCGAATGAATGAGACAAAAAAAAAATACGAGCGAGACTGATCCGAACAACTTTAAAATAATTTGGTTTAGATATTTTTCTTGTCTCAATACTTAGCTAACTCTTAATATTTTTTTTCTTCCCCTAATTGTGACCCAAAGAGATGAATATATAGATGGAAATTAGTGTGAAACAATTGTAATTTGAATTTTGAATTGCTCTTTTCGAAGCAACAGTAGAGAGATTCAGAAATCTCTGAAAAAGGGACGTGAGGGTAGTTGGACGTTGTAAGCGAGGAGGATGACAACTTTTCTCCGGATTGATGCGACTAGGCGCTGGATTTTCGGGATTCTTGGCGTGAAGAAGAAACGCGATGGGGTCGGTTTGGTTTCGTGAAAGAAGAAGAAGACGCAGGGGCGGGTAGGGTCGGTTTGGTATGTATTGTAATGTTGGATATTTTTGTTAAGAGTGTTGGAGGGTTGATGGGCCTCTTTGTATTGAAGGGTTTTGGGCTTGGTATTAAAAAGAATGTATGGGTTGTTAATTGGGTCAATGAAATCAGCCCAATTTGGTTGAAAGGTGAGTTAAAGATTGAAGTTTGGAGTTTTGGAATTGGCCGAATGTATTGTAATTGTAGCCCATTAAAATTTTAAAAGTAGCCAAATTGAGTTGATTCAGCGAATTTGGCTAAAATTAAAGTAGAATGAATTAAATTAATTAATTAACGGGCTTCTTAATATTAACGAAATATAATAATTACTTCCATTATAAAATAATTAATTACAAACTAATTAACTCGAAATTATGACTATAACTTAAAGTAAACTAATAAAATATTTAACCAAGAATGTAAAATCTTTGTGATGATTTTCAAATATTTATAAAACACCGTGATTGTGAAAATATACATATTTATTATTTAAAATTATTAAAAAATGATAAAATTACTCTAACAACAACTTGAAAGTATTTTGAATTTCATAAGATTCATTAATTCAAAATTACAACCATCACTAATAAAATATTAAAAAAAAAAAAAAACTTTTTGAGATGATTTTTGAATAATCATAAAATATACTAATTATATACATAATTATGTAAAACATACATATTATCTAAAAATTATGAGAAGTGACAAAACTATTAAAAGTCTTGCAAACTATATTATTATTTTATGGAACTAATTATTTTTAAATCGTTTGAAATTGGAGAAGCTCAAAATGATTAATTTATATTGTGTAGGGTCAAAATTGGGTGTCAACAATATGTATACTGATTTCTTTTGATACTTTTTCATTCTAAAAGTTATTCAAAACACTTTCAAAATTAAAAAATAGCTTAAAAGTAAAAAATTACTAAAAATAAATCAATTCAAACACTAATTTAAATGTATACTAAAAGAATATCTAACATAACTTTAGCATACCAAAAATATATCCTGTATAGATNTTGATAAATTTGTCTGTAGGTTTCTTGTGAATAGTCTTTACCACTCCCGCTTTTTCTCCGCACACTTTTATTATTTAATATAATATTATCAACATGTCCTTTACTTGCTTTTTTCATGAGCCAACCACGTGGATTTATTTTTTATTTGGATGATATCTGCTATGATACCATGTTAAAGTGTGTGATCATATTATCCAAAAATAAAAAAAGCACATGTTTATTATTTAATATAATATTCTCAACATAGTTTTATGCATATCGTCTATTTCCTTATCTATTTGAACCGTAACGATTAACAATATGTATATTGACTTCTTTTGATACTTTTTCATTCTAAAAGTTATTCAAAGCACTTTCAAAATTAAAAAATAGCTTAAAAGTAAAAAAATATTAAAAAATAAATCAATTCAAACACTCATTTAAATGTATACTAAAAGACATAACTTTAGCATACCAAAAATATATCCTATATAGATAAAATGGTGTGAAGATCGTGACAAAAAAGTTAGTAAGTTGGTCAAGTTTTGTCTCGAAAAAAAGTTATTGATTTATCAATATTAGATTATTGATTTAGCGGCTTTAATAACGATTTTGATTTCTTTGTTATCGGGTTATCAATTCTTAACGGTTTGAGGTTTTTTCTTAACGGGTTAACCGATAACCCGATAGTAAATTAAATAATTATATTTATACCATTTTGTATATAAAATTCTTGACTTAAAGTTTGATTTCCTACTTTTATTTTTTGTTGTCTCAAACACTTGGTTATTCTATAATGTAAAAGTGTTTGCTTTTGAGCAAGATGTAACTTCTGAACTCATGTGCATGGTTTAATTGGTTTGTCACCTGATTTCTAAGTGATTTTAAATGTTTTTTGTGTGTCAAATCTTAACCGTTAAATCGATAAGCGAACCGATAACGATCAAAAATCGATAAATCAATAACCGATAAGTCAATATCTTAATGATTCTATAACGATTTAGCATCTCTACAAATAGATACCCAATAAGTCAAACCGATAAACTTCAAAATCAAACCAAACCAACTGATAAACAACTCTAATATAGTTACTTTGATGAGTACATATTATTATTTTTAATATTTATTGTGTTTTAATCATCGTATTATATTTTATTGTTATCTTTTTTTCCCTTTTTAAATGTCATGTACTGCTTTTCTTTTTAATCGACACATTTCTTTTAATTATTATTACTCTATTGAATATCCTTTCCCATGGTTTGGGCGCAAGTGGATTTTCTTTAATCTCGCCAATCGGTGTGCATCCTTATTTAAATTTTATTTATTTATATATTTTAGCCTCATGCATGCCAGAACATGTGTCACTCCTAAAAACAGTGTGCTCTCCAAATATAGTACACGTAGTAATATAATAATTGAAGTGCCAACTTCACCCCAAAGGGGTAGAAACGTACATTCATAAACACACACTTAACTCCAAAATTGTAAAACCATGTTCCAAAACCACAGGAAAATGGAAATAGCACAGCCAAAAGTCACTAGTTTTATTGAGCAATACTTACCTATATAGATATAATAACATCCATTCATCATCCCAAGTAATTGAATCCAACAAACACAAAAAGAACAGGTCTTTGTAAAAGCACTCACAAAAATAGTAAGCCAAAATTTGAAGATGAGTTCAACAAGCAGAGCATGGGTTACAGCAGTGAGTTTAGGAGTAGTAGAGGCACTAAAAGATCAAGGAGTTTGTAGGTGGAATTACACAATCAGAGCCATTAATCAGCACGCAAAGAACAATCTACGCTCATATTCACACGCCAAAAAATTCTCTTCTTTGGTTTCTACAAAAAGTGAAATGAAGGAGAAAGCTAAGCAGTCTGAAGAGTCTCTTAGGAAAGTTATGTACTTGACCTGTTGGGGTCCATATTGAATTCCAACTGTTAAATTTTTTGATATTCTTATGTACATATATATATATATATATTCCTTGAGAATTTAGGAGAATGTTGAAGAAGTAGTTTTATAGCTTGAGGCTTAATTTGCCTTGTCAATATTAATAGGAAAACTTTTTTTTCCTAGTCCATATTGATATTGACGCAGTTCTCTAATGAATCATGAATGAACTATGTGAAATTTGTTGATTTGAAACTTTCCTTCTATTTACCAATGTAAAATGGTTCAAATTTACCTCTAAATTATATAAAATGGAATTAGTTTTACCTCCGTTAGTATTTTGGGTTAACTATATTTTACCGTTGCTAAAAGTTCTTACTTTTGAAGAAAGCTTAGAATCCAGTAATGCCGTACTCACTCCGTTTCTATTTATATATCGCCATTTTATTATTCATGCCTTCATAAAAAATCAAGTAAATTTATCATTGTATTCTTATTCAGGCTTCAATGGTCTTTTAAGTTTCATGCCTTGAGTTTTTGGTCAAAATTATTCTTAAACTATATCTCAAACTTAAACTACATTTCTTAAAGTATCATTTTTGGCAGAAAATATCCTTCAAGTATTTAAAAGTGAACAATTTTCACTCTTCTACTTGAATTTATCAGAAAATTAACAAATACCACAAAAATCAAGTGATCATCCCCACGTAATTATTATTCTTAGATACGTCAAAAATTCTATTGTGAACTTTTTCGATAATTGAGTTTAGCATTATGGAAAATCTTTTAATTTGATAAAAAAAAATTCAATTATTTTTTATGTAATTAGATATTAAAAATATTATTAGTTGAAATATGTTTCTTCTCAATTGAATATGCTAGAAGCGGTGTTTGTTGGAGACTTCCGCTTCTACAAATATAGAATGAAACTCAAATGCGAGAAATAATCAATATTTTGATCACTTCAATATCAGATTGGCCCAAAAATTTATTGATCTAAATATAATTTGTCTATGAAAAAGGTAAAGATAATTAAGCTTTAACTTCTCTATGGTACTAAATGAGAAAAAGAGAAAATCATGTATCCTCACACCTTTCAAATATTTTTTATTTCCGTAAACAATAGTGTCTATGATTTTTAATATTTTTAAGTAATGAAATTATGCAGGAAAACTTTTGTTGATAGTCACGTGAGCTGCTTGTGTTTTTGGAGGATCCCTTAGTTTTTTGACGATATCTAACAAAAGGATGAAAATTGTTCACTTTTAAATACTTGAAGGATGTTTTCTGCTAAGAATAATACTTTAAGATGTAGTTTA
The DNA here is from genome assembly GCF_019186545.1 of Solanum stenotomum. Lineage (NCBI taxonomy): Eukaryota > Viridiplantae > Streptophyta > Magnoliopsida > Solanales > Solanaceae > Solanum > Solanum stenotomum. Next base: position 6,237,827 of record NC_064290.1, on the reverse strand, counting down.
GGTTTGATGTATAGTTTAAAGAATGTTTTTGGCCAAAAACTCTTTCACGCCTCATAACAATCTAGTATTCTTATTTAGTGATCTAGAACTTAAGTTTTCAATAAATAAATATAAATTAATTTATTTGATTAATTAAATTAATCAATGAATATGAATTAATCATTTAAGTTTCTTATATAGGTTAAATTTTTTTAATCTCTTTGTTCTTTCTATTCTCTAGGAAATCTTCATATCTGCAAAAATGACATAGAAGTTTCTCTAACAAAGATCAATTAATTTGGACCCCAACAGCTCAAGTACATAACTTTCCTCAAAGACTCTTCATATTGCTTTGTCTTTTCACTCTTTGCAATCAGAGAAGAAGAAAGTTTCTTAGCTTGAGAGTAAGATCTCATGTTATTCTTTGTGTGTTGTGCCAAACACCTCAATGGGTAATCCCATCTACACAATCCAACTTGATCTTTTAAAGCCTCCATTGCTCCAACACTGGCTGCTACAATCCAAGCTCTCCTGCTTGAACTCATTTTGATTATTTTTCTCTTAAAAGTATTTCTTATGATGAATTGGTTCTCTGGTATTTTGATGATTTTGAAAATGATATTTGGGAGTTTGGGGTTAAGGCTGAATTTATAGTGTACCTAAAGAGTTATAAACAAGTGGCTCTTTTTAGCTATATAACTGTGTGCTCTTTGTATTGCAGGCAGCTAGTGGTTTTATTGTATGCCTTTTTTAATTATTTAAATTCATTTGTTTTTTGCTAGAGTTGCATTTGTTTCAAAAACTTATCTGGAATGCTTCGAATGTTCTAAATTTAAAGATGAGCAAGTGCTCTAGCCTCTAGGAACAAGTTAAGAGAGCATGATTGGCACCCAGTTGGATCAAGTGACTTTGGATAACCTTCTCCTCCCATCACCGGTTGGATCAAACTATTTATATGATGTGACTTCAGTTCTTAGGTTATTGAAATCATTCATCAGCAAAGAGGCGTGTTTTGTTCCCTTAACTCGAATAACGAAAATTACAAGCTTGATAGATTTGAGGCATGTTGTGTTTAGTTAACTCGAATGAGGAAAATTACAAGCTTGATAGATTTGAACATAACCGAAGTAGCTCCTCATCCATGTCAAAAACCTTCCAAGTGCCTTGCCCTGGTCAGATCGCTCCCGAGTTTGCTAGGGACTCGTATGATTCAATATACTATGCCAAGGTTATGTATCTTGAGGTATGCCTTTTCGATTCTCCCTAAGAGGCCTTCAATTTATTACTTGTTTCTTTGCATTTTGATGCTTAATACATACACAAAAGTTCACTACAAGTTCATGTTCAAGAATATGGTAAAATATTTAGGCATTGTTCCAAAATTTAGCTGATTGGTTAAACATTGATCATTTATGACAAATTGCAGGTCGGTCGAAGGTTATTTGAAGTCAAAAAGATGAAAGTATGTAGTGGGCTGAGCTACGAGAAGCTGTCATTTGAGGCTTGTAGCCACCTTGCTCGTAATAAAAATTTCTCTTCAAAATCTCCTGGACAAGCTCTCATCACATAGCAAGTGAAGCTCTAAAGCTTGCTTCAAAGAAACCAAACAAGTCAGCTCAATTCTTCTTTTAATTTCGTGGAAACAGAAAATTCAGGAAACAAAGAACAGTAGATCGTGTTATACGCAGGAAAGTTGGATCTTTCAATTGAGAATGAGAAGCTCAAAGAACATTTACAAGGTATGTAATGGAGAGTGCTAGAATTGAAAGAAGTTTGTAGGAAAATACAAAATCAATGGCAAAGATCTTGAAATCAAGAGTATCAAGCCATAGTAATGCCAGATCATTACCTCGACTAGGAGTGGCAAACGAGCGGGTCGAGTCAAATATGAGTCGATCGAAAATGAGTTAAATAAAAATGGATAAAATACTCGACTCGACTCATATTTTAAATGGGTAAACAACGAGTTACCCAATGAATAATATGGGTGTCCATATTACCCATATTTTCCATGAGTCAAGTTTCTCGCATGCTCAATGAGCTCCAAAATGACCAAGTCATAAAGCATTTTTTTTAATTAAGTCATAAAGCATTTAAAGACATTAAATGATCAATTTGGATAATGAAGATAACTAAATCAGACAATTGTGAATGGAACACCTTTGTCAAATGACAATTAAGTCTGCCTAATCCACCAAAATTGTTATTGAAAAAAAGAGATACATTTGTGAACTTTACAGAAAATTGTTTTATTTTCTACTCAATCAAACTCAATTGTTTGCATCAATGTCGTCTCTTGTGTGTTACTACATGACAAGTTTCTAAAAGTTCTTCAAACATTTCTTCCATCTTATGTCATGACTGCTGAAGAAGAAGGAAGCTGACGATTGGAACATGTCAAAGGAATAGGTCAAATGAAGCTGACTAACGAGTTTCCAGCACTTCTCTAGAATTAGAGTCGCACTAGGATTAGACTACTTATATTAATTAGTATTATATTACGACTAGAATTATATTATTATTAGCATTATATTACGACTAGGATTAGATTATTTATATTTGCATTATTATTATTATCATAGTAGTAATATGTATTGTAATAGGACTCTAAGTATAATTAACTTAGGACTCTACAATTCTCTCCCTATATAAGGAGGTTGTAACTCAACATTATTTTCATCAATACAATTCTTGAATTCTCTAATCCTAGATGTGAGATTTCTACATGGTATCNCTGCCTAATCCACCAAAATTGTTATTGAAAAAAAGAGATACATTTGTGAACTTTACAGAAAATTGTTTTATTTTCTACTCAATCAAACTCAATTGTTTGCATCAATGTCGTCTCTTGTGTGTTACTACATGACAAGTTTCTAAAAGTTCTTCAAACATTTCTTCCATCTTATGTCATGACTGCTGAAAAAGAAGGAAGTTAACGATTGGAACATGTCAAAGGAACAGGTCCAATGAAGCTGACTGACGAGTTTCTAGCACTACTCTAGAATTAGAGTCGCACTAGGATTAGACTACTTATATTAATTAGTATTATATTACGACTAGAATTATATTATGATTAGCATTATATTACGACTAGGATTAGATTATTTATAATTGCATTATTATTATTATCATAGTAGTAATATGTATTGTAATAGGACTCTAAGTATAATTAACTTAGGATTCTACAATTCTCTCCCTATATAAGGAGGTTGTAACTCAACATTATTTTCATCAATACAATCCTTGAATTTTCTAATCCTAGATGTGAGATTTCTACATGGTATCAGAGCATAAAAGCTCCTCCGCTCTCTGAGAATTGATAAAAAAAAAAACAAAAAAAAACCACACGTTGCAATGGTCCCTTCTACCGAAATCATGTCAACCTTCTCACTTCACCAAATCATTGTCGCTTGCTCCATTAAATCTAAGCCAACAAACTACACAGAAATATCTCAATTGATTCATGTGATGAAACAAACATATCTTATCACAAAAAATGAACCAAGTAAAAATAGTAGTTCCACTGGACAAACTGCTGGGAAAGTTGTAGAGGTCGAGAAGAATGCAAAAGATAGTGACACCATTGTTGATTGGAAGGAGAAAGATGTGTTACTAAGGAGTTGAATCTCAAGCTCCTTGACCGAAAAAAACATGCACCTAACTATGGGCTGCTCAACTGCCAAGGAGGTGTGGGAATGCTTGGAAAAAGCTTATATTCAAGTAACAAAAATAATTAATTTTGCTAGAGGTTTAGATCTCAAATACAAGATCTTTAGGACAATCACATTAGGTAAGACACTATATTCCACCCTTAATCAATTTATTTATGCTCTCACGAGTTTTGATATAAGGGAAGATGAAGAAGAGGTGTCACAACAAAGCCATAACATGATATTCTTTGCTCAAAAAGGCAGGGGAAGAGGAGACAACAACATCAACTCCAGAGAAGTAGGTTTCAAGCCTATTGGACAAGCCTACTGGACATGGAACAGGTTCTCAGAACAGTCAATATGGACCAGGTTCTCTAAACAATAAAAGCTCTCAAAATGAAAATAATGAGAGGGATAATAGTGAGTCATGTAAAATCCGTGGTAGGAATAATCATACCGCTCTTAAGTGTTTTTACTGGTGGAACTACTCGTATCAATCTGCAAATGAACTATTACAAGTAACGACTAGACATCACATTCATACTGAAGCATTGACAAAATAAGTTTTTGCTGGGTTTTAAAAAAAAAATTTGTTGCATATTCGAATCAAGCTAGGAGTAACCGTTCCCTCTAGTCACTAACTTGAAGGGAAGTGTTGAAGAAGAAGGAAGCTGACGATTGGAACAAGTCTAATGAAACTGACTAACGAATTTCCAGCACTGCTCTAGAATTAGAGTCGCACTAGGATTAGACTACTTATACTAATTAGTATTATATTACGACTAGAATTATATTATGATTAGGATTATATAACAAATAGAATTATATTATGATTAACATTATTATTATTATTATTATAGTAGTAATATGTTTTGTAGTAGGACTCTAAGTATAATTAACTTAGGACTCTACAATTCTCTCCCTATATAAGGAGGTTATAACTCAACATTATTTTCATCAATACAATCCTTGAATTCTCTAATCCTAGATGTGAGATTTCTACATGGTATCAGAGCATAAAAGCTCATCCGCTTTCTGAGTATTGATCAAAAAAAAAAAAAAAACATGTTGCAATGGCCCCTTCTACCGAAATCATGTCAACCTTCTCACTTCACCAAATTATTGTCGCTTGCTCCATTAAATCTAAGCCAACAAACTAAACATAAATATCTCAATAGATTCATGTGATGAAACAAACATATCTCATTATAGAAAATGAATAAAGTAAAAACAGTTGTTCCACTGGACAAACTGCTGGAAAAGTTGTAGAGGTCGAGAAAGATGCAAAAGATAGTAACATCATTGCTGATTGGAAGGAGAAATATGTGTTACTAAGGAGTTGGATCTCAAGCACCTTGATCGAAAAAAACATGCACCTAACTATGGGCTGCTCAACTGCCAAGGAGGTGTGGGAATGCTTGGAAAAAGTTTATATTCAAGTAACAAAAATAATTAATTTTGCTAGAGGTTTAGGTCTCAAATACAAGACCTTTAGGACAATCACATTAGGTAAGACACTATATTCCACCCTTAATCAATTTATTTATGCTCTTACGAGTTTTGATATAAGGAAAGATGAAGAAGAGGTGTCACAACAAATCCATAACATGGTATTGTCTGCACAAAAAGGCATGGGAAAAGGAAACAACATCAACTCCAGAGAAACAAGTTTCAAGCCTACTGGACAGAGAACAAGTTCTCAGAACAATCAATATGGACTAGGTTCTCTGAACAATAAAAGTTCTCAAAGTGAAAATAAGAAGAGGAATAAAATTGAGTCATGTCAAATCCGTGGTAGGAATAATCATACCGCTCTTAAGTGTTTTTACTGGTGGAACTACTCGTATCAATCTGCAAATGAACTATCACAAGCAACGACTAGACATCACATTCATACCGAAGCATTGACAAAACAAGTTTTTGCTGGGTTTTTAAAGTTTTTTTTTGCTGCATATTCGAATAAGATAGGAGTAACCGTTCTCTCTACTCACTAAATTGAGGGGAAGTGTTGAAGAAGAAGGAAGCTGACGATTGGAATAGGTTCAATGAAGCTGACTAACGAGTTTCCAGCACTTCTCTAGAATTAGAGTAGCACTAGGATTAGACTACTTATATTAATTAGTATTATATTATGTCTAGAATTATATTATGATTAGGATTATATTACTACTAGGATTAGATTATTTATAATTGTATTATTATTATTATTATTATAGTAATAGGTATTGTAGTTGGACTCTAAGTATAATTAACTTAGGACTCTACAATTCTCTCCCTATATAAGGAGGTTGTAACTGAACATTATTTTCATCAATACAATCCTTGAATTCTCTAATCCTAGATTTGAGATTTCTATAATGACCTCTAAAGCCTCTATGGTTTGTGGGTATGTTAAATATTGTTGCTTCAATATGAGACGATGTTAATCCAGTTTCCGCTAACTGATCAACTGGAGATCCACGATTAATTGCTCGGCAGCATGTTAATTCCAAAAAGATGAAGATGCTGCACCTACAAGGCCACCACTTCCAACAAGATTTCCACAAACTCTCAGTGATTTCTGCTATTGTGGATTGTCCTTTGAGATGCGATGATTTGACAGAAAAAGAAAACAAAAAAAATAAGATCCTAGGTATGCAAGATATTTTAGGTAGCTAATATACCATATGCAGGTTATCGAAAAATTGAATTTGCTTTCTCACTTTTCTCACACACAGAGAGAGAGAGAGAGTTTAGAGAACTACTACCATACAGCTCCAGACAGAGGCGGATTTAAATTGAACCAATGGGGGTCCCATCATCGAAAAATTACACTATATATATACGATTAAATTTTTTATTTATGTGTATATATATAATATTGAACCTCCTGAACATACACCAAATGCGCAACTCAGTGGCGTTGGGGTTCAAGAATTCGAGCTCCAGCACATGAGGTCGCGAGTTCAAATTCGAACAAAGGCAATTTCTTATCAGCTTATATTTTAGGCGGGAATTTAAGATTTATTAGTTTAATCCCTAATTATAAAGTCAAATATTAAAAATCCCTTTTCTTCTTTTTTAAAACCCTGATAATCCATAATTACAAAGTCAAATATTAAAAAACCCTTTTCTTCTTTTAGGATTTTTTCACGTTTTATTTTTTTCATCGCTCTTCTTCCTTGCTCTGGCTGCTGCTTGTCCGTTGTTAGCTGCTGCTTGTCGCTGCTAGCTGCTCCTTGCCACTGCTGCTTGCTGCTTCTGTTAGATTGGTCATTATTGAAATCTTGAAGTCTATATCCGCAATCGTTTTTTTCATCTCCATTAATAACTACTTCGGTATGTTTTTGGTTCCCTTTTTTCTTACTAGATTTCTATATACCTTATTTCGTTATTTCTTGATGTGATTTCTTTTATTTGGCTGAATTATTGATATCATTGAAGTTTCATTTTTTTAGTTTGGCTAATTTAATATATTTTCTTAATCTAAAATGAAATATAATGTAATAATCAAATAACCATTGCTTAAGCTTTTTGGTTTTGGTCCTAATTGTGTGTATGCCTTTTTTTTAATAGTTCTAACTTCTAAATGTGTGTTTATTTCTCTTAAATTCTAACTAAATTTTTACTTTACAATCCAGTCTTAATATTCAATGAAGAAGTATTTAACCCCATTATCGAAATCAAGTTTAGCCTCTTATAGTCATAGTCAATCTAACCAAGAAGAAAATGTCAATCATTCTGAAGTACCATCACATTCTTCTCAAGAATTTGATGGAGTACTTTAAAGTTTGATCCCGGTGAAACAACTCCAATATTGAATTATCATCCAAATCATCGTGAAGTTATTAGAAGGGCATACCTTGTGAATGGTCCTTGTCAACCTCGCTTGGAGGTGCATGAGTACCCTCCAACAAATATTTCTGGAGCAATGCGTCATTTTAATCATGAATGGTTTGATGATGTATATCATGATTGGTTAGTGTACAGTGTTAGTAAAAATGCAGCCTATTGTTTGTATTGCTATCTATTCAAAGATCATAATATTAATCAAGGTGGAGGTGAAGTATTTTCATGTACAGGATTTAAGAATTGGAATAAAACAAGTGGTCTTGACAAGCATATTAGTCTGCAGAATAGCCCACATAATCGATCAAAAAGAAATGTCAGGATTTACTACGGCAACAACAGTCGATTCAATCTGCATTTGAGAGACAATCTAATCAAATTAAACATAGATATTATATCCGCTTAAGTGTTTCAGTTGATGTAGTAAGACTTCTCATAACTCAAGGACTCGCATTTCGAGATCATGATGAATCTAAATCATCACTTAATAGGGGTAATTTTCTTCAGATTCTCTCATGGTATGCAAAAAGATATGACAAAATTCGTGATTATGTACTTGAACATGCCCCTCAAAATGATCAAATGACTTCTCCAATAATTCAAAAAGATATTGTGACTGCATGCAAGATAGAAACAGTTAAAGCTATTCTCGAGGAACTAAATGGTGACTACTTTGCCTTACTAGTTGATGAATCTTTTGATATTTCACGCAATAAGCAAATGACTATTGTATTATGATATGTTGATAGAATGAGATTTGTGATGGTGCGACTTATTGACATTATTCATATTCAAGATACTAGTGCATTATCCTTGAAAGAGACAATTATTAATTTACTTGCTCAACATTCTTTGAGTCCATCACGTGTGTGTGGACAATGTTACGATGGGGAAAGAAATATGCAAGGTGAGGTCAATGGACCTAAAATGCTGATTAGGCAAGAAAGTAGATCGGCTCATTCTATACATTGTTTTGTTCATCAACTTCAACTAATTCTTGTTGGGGTCTTTAAAAAGTGTGTTGAAGTGGGAAAACTTGTAGTATTGGTCTCAAATATTTTTAATGTATTGGGATCTTCTTTTAAGCGTATGGATGATTTACGAGATTCTCAAAAAGCAGCAATTCAAGATGCATTAGATATGGGTGAACTGACATTCGATAGGGGCTTGAATCAACAACTTGGTCTTTCAAGAGCTTGTGATACTCATTGGGGATCTCATTGTAAATCCTTTAACAATTTTATTCTTATGTTTGGCTCTATTGTTGAAGTTATTGAATCATTTGCTCTTGATGCACGAAGTATGGATGAAAGAGCCAAGGCAATGGGACATCTTGAATTTTGTCAAACATTTGAGGTTGCGTTCATGTTGCATTTGATGAGAGATGTATTAGCAATCACAAATGAGTTCAATAAATGCTTACAAAGAAAGGAGCAAGATGTTGCAAATGCCATGCTACTTGTTGAAGTAGCAAAGAAAAGGTTAAGGTTTAAGGGATGATGAATGAAATTCTCTTATTGCTAAGGTATCTGTATTTTGTACCAAACATAAAATTTTGATACCTAACTTTGAGGAGCCATATGTTAGCTCTTTAAGATCACGGCGAAGACTTGCTCACTATACAGTCTTACATCATTACCGTGTTGAAGTGTTTTGCAATATTATTGATTGGCAACTTCAAGAGCTTAATGATCGTTTTAATGAGGTATCTACTGATTTGCTCCATGGAATTGCTTGTTTGAATCCAATTAACTCATTTTCAAGTTTTGATAGCAAAAAAATAATGAGGATGGCTGAATTATATCCAGATGATTTTGATGAATTAATATGGATACTCTTGAGAATCAACTTGCAAGTTACATTGTTGATGTTCGTGATGTTGATGAAAGGTTCTCTGATCTAAATGGACTTTGTGATCTTTCCAAAAGATTAGTCCAAACAAAAAAACATTCAAATTATCCTTTGGTGTTCCGCTTAGTGAAACTTGCTCTACTTCTACCAGTTGCCACTGCATCCGTTGAAAGAGCTTTCTCGGCAATGAAGTTTATCAAGAATGACTTGCAAAGTCAAATGAGTGATGATTTTTTTAGTGGTTGTTTGGTGCCTTTTGTAGAAAAAGATGTATTTGATAGTATTCCTAATGATGCTATTATTAAGACATTTCAAGATATGAAATCTCGTAGAGTACAATTGTAATGATCTATTTAAGTTTTTAGATATATGTATGTGCTCTATTATTTATGTGATTAATTTATTTTTTTTGAACCCCCTTGATGAAAATCCTCCCTCCGCCACAGGTTCCAGATCCATTTCCAATGAAAATTGACTCAATGTTATGAATACAAACACTCTCGATGTGCTGCTATTAGCTTGGTTAATGTAGAGATTACCATTTACAACAAAAACAAATACACCTAATGAGCACCTTATTCCAAAATGATCAAACAAATCTCAATGTTCTGCTATTAAANTTATATGATGTGACTTCAGTTCTTAGGTTATTGAAATCATTCATCAGCAAAGAGGCGTGTTTTGTTCCCTTAACTCGAATAACGAAAATTACAAGCTTGATAGATTTGAGGCATGTTGTGTTTAGTTAACTCGAATGAGGAAAATTACAAGCTTGATAGATTTGAACATAACCGAAGTAGCTCCTCATCCATGTCAAAAACCTTCCAAGTGCCTTGCCCTGGTCAGATTGCTCCCGAGTTTGCTAGGGACTCGTATGATTCAATATACTATGCCAAGGTTGTGTATCTTGAGGTATGCCTTTTCGATTCTCCCTAAGAGGCCTTCAATTTATTACTTGTTTCTTCGCATTTTGATGCTTAATACATACACAAAAGTTCACTACAAGTTCATGTTCAAGAATATTGTAAAATATTTAGGCATTGTTCCAAAATTTAGCTGATTGGTTAAACATTGATCATTGATGACAAATTGCAGGTCGATCGAAGGTTATCTGAACTCAAAAAGATGAAAGTATGTAGTGGGCTGAGCTACGAGAAGCTGTCATTTGAGGCTTGTAGCCACCTTGCTCGTAATAAAAATTTCCCTTCAAAATCTCCTGGACAAGCTCTCATCACATAGCAAGTGAAGCTCTAAAGCTTGCTTCAAAGAAACCAAACAAGTCAGCTCGATTCTCCTTTTAATTTCGTGGAGACAGAAAATTCAAGAAACAAAGAACAGCAGATCGTGTTATACGCAGGAAAGTTGGATCTTTCAATTGAGAATGAGAAGCTCAAAGAACATTTACAAGGTATGCAATGGAGAGTGCTAGAATTGGAAAAAGTTTGTAGGAAAATACAAAATCAAATGGCAAAGATCTTGAAATCAAGAGTATCAAGCCATAATAATGCCAGATCATTACCTCGACTAGGAGTGGCAAACGAGTGGGTCAAGTCGAATATGAGTTAAATAAAAATGGGTAAAATACTCGACTCGACTCGACTCATATTTTAAATGGGTAAACAACGAGTTACCCAATGGATAATATAGGTGTCCATATTACCCATATTATTCCATGAGTCAAGTTTCTCGCATGCTCAATGAGCTCCAAAATGACCAAGTCATAAAGCATTTTTTTTAAATTAAGTCATAAAGCATTTAAAGACATTAAATGATCAATTTGGATAATGAAGATAACTAAATCAGACAATTGTGACTGGAACACCTTTGTCAAATGACAATTAAGTCTGCCTAATCCACTTATTGTTATTGGAAAAAAGAGATACATTTGTGAACTTTACAGAAAGTTGTTTTATTTTCTACTCAATCAAACTCAATTGTTTGCATCAATGTCATCTCTTGTGTGTTACTACCTGACAAGTTTCTAAAAGTTCTTCAAACATTTCTTCCATCTTATGTCATGACTGTTGAAGAAGAAGGAAGCTGACGATTGGAACATGTCAAAGGAGCAGGTCCAATGAAGCTGACTGACGAGTTTCCAGCACTGCTCTAGAATTAGAGTCGCACTAGGATTAGACTACTTATATTAATTAGTATTATATTACGACTAGAATTATATTATGATTATGATTATATTACGACTAAGATTAGATTATTTATAATTGCATTATTATTATTATTATTATAGTAGTAATATGTATTGTAATAGGACTCTAAGTATAATTAACTTAGGACTCTACAATTCTCTCCCTATATAAGGAGGTTGTAACTCAACATTATTTTCATCAATACAATCCTTGAATTCTCTAATCATAGATGTGAGACTTCTACATGGTATCAGAGTATAAAAGCTCTTCCGCTCTCTGAGTATTGATAAAAAAGAACAAAAAAAAAACCACACGTTGCAATGGCCCCTTCTACCGAAATCATGTCAACCTTCTCACTTCACCAAATCATTGTTGCTTGCTCTATTAAATCTAAGCCAACAAACTACACACAAATATCTCAATTGATTCATGTGATGAAACAAACATATCTCATCACAAAGAATGAACCAAGTAAAAACAGTTGTTCCACTGGACAAACTGCTGGGAAAGTTGTAGAGGTCAAGAAGGATGCAAAAGATAGTGACACCATTGCTGATTGGAAGGAAAAAGATGCGTTACTAAGGAGTTGGATCTCAAACTCCTTGACCGAAAAAAGCATGCACCTAACTGTGGGCTGCTCAACTGCCAATGAGGTGTGGGACTGCTTGGAAAAAGCTTATATTCAAGTAACAAAAATAATTAATTTTGTTAGAGGTTTAGATCTCAAATACAAGATCTTTAGGACAATCACATTAGGTAAGACACTATATTCCACCCTTAATCAATTTATTTATGCTCTCACGAGTTTTGATAAAAGGGAAGATGAAGAAGAGGTGTCACAACAAAGTCATAACATGGTATTCTCTACTAAAAAAGGCAGGGGAAGAGGAGACAACAACATCAACTCCAGAGAAGCAGGTTTCAAGCCTATTGGACAAGCCTACTGGACATGGAATAGGTTCTCAGAATAGTCAATATGGACCAGGTTCTCTGAACAATAAAAGTTCTCAAAATGAAAATAATGAGAGGAATAATATTGAGTTATGTCAAATTCGTGGTTGGAATAATCATACTGCTCTTAAGTGTTTTTTACTGGTGGAACTACTCGTATCAATCTGCAAATGAACTATCACAAGCAACGACTAGACATCACATTCATACCGAAGCATTGACAAAACAAGTTTTTGCTGGGTTTTCAAAGTTTTTTTTTGCTGCATATTCGAATCAAGCTAGGAGTAATTGTTCCCTCTACTCACTAACTTGAGGGGAAGTGTTGAAGAAGAAGGAAGTTAACGATTGGAACAGGTCCAATGAAGTTGACTGACGAATTTCCAGCATTACTCTAGAATTAGAGTCTCACTAGGATTAGACTACTTATATTAATTAGTATTATATTACGATTAGAATTATTATGATTAGGATTATATTACAACTAGAATTATATTATGATTAGCATTATTATTGTAGTAGGACTCTAAGTATAATTAACTTAGGACTCTATAATTCTCTCCCTATATAAGGAGGTTGTAACTCAACATTATTTTCATCAATACAATCCTTGAATTCTCTAATCCTAGATGTGAGATTTCTACAATGACCTCTAAAGCCTCTATGGTTTGTGGTAATGTTAAATATTGTTGTTGCAATATGAGACGGTTTAATCCAGCTTCCGCCAACTGATCAATTGGAGATCCACGATTAATTGTTCGGCAGCATGTTAACTCCAAAAAGACGAAGATGATGCACCTACAAGGCCACCACTTCCAACAAAATTTCCACAAACTCTTAGTGATTTCTGCTATTGTGGATTGTCCTTTGAGATGCGATGATTTGACAAAAAAACAAAACAAAAAAAATAAGATCATAGGTATGCAGAAACTTTTAGATAGCTAATATACCATATGCAGGATATCGAAAAATTGAATTTGCTTTCTCACCTTTCTCACAGAGAGAGAGAGAGAGTGTTTAGAGAACTACTACCATGCAGCTCCAGATCCATTTCCAATGAAAATTGACTCAATGTTATAAATACAAACACTCTCGATGTGCTGCTATTAGCTTGGTTAATGTAGAGATTACCATTTACAACAAAAACAAATACACCTAAAGAGCACCTTATTCCAAAATGATCAAACAAATCTCAATGTTCTGCTATTAAAAGAAGAAGATGGATTTTGGAGAGTTGACATCTCCTCAATGAAGAATCTATACAGAAATACCAAACATGCTCACTACTTCACTAATTGTAACTTGAGAGCGATCTGCTAAATCACTCGGTCGAATTCGGAAAGATCCAGATCGAGTACATTTTAACCAAACTAGCAATTAGAGGCAAATAGTGTATTTAAGACATCAAAAATTTAAGTAGTGTTGATATTTTGATGAAATGATGATATGACAGATCGATTTCATTTTGACATGCTTGCAAATAATTCTTCAACTTAATTATTTTGTATTTGGTGGACTTGATTTCAAACCAACAAGGAAGAAGAAGAGCATCTTAGAAGATCTCAAGTGTGTGTAAAATTGAGTGAACAAATTGCAATAACAACTTAATTTGATTATAATAACACGACTTAAAGAAGTAAATTTTCAAAATGGAAGGAAGAACACATCTTAAAAGATCTAAAGTATAAATTGTGGGAACACAAATTGCATTGCACGCATCGATTGGTGACCATCATAAACAAGCATTTTGCCCGTTTGACTATAAATTTTCGAAGTAGTATTTAGAAATTTATTAGATTTTAAAATATAACACAATTTCATACCGATATAAGTCACTAACTCGGATTTGGCTCCCCCTCCAGTAGTCCATCTGTTTAATTTTATTTAGGGAAAAAGGACAAATATACCCCAAGTTATTCTAAATGGTATGTACATATCCTTCGTTATACTTTTGGGACATTTGTGCCCCTGCCGTCCAAAAATTAAAGCATATATACCCTTTACACTAACGGATATACACGTGTCATAATTTTATCCGCCGATTAAATATCGGATCAACGGATAAGATTGCGCCACGTGTCCCTATTTAGTCTTCCGTTTGAGTGAAGGTCATATATGATCTAGTTTTAAGACGACAGGGGCATCAATGTCTCAATAGTATGACGAAGGATATCTACATATCATTTACGATAGTTCAAAAATATATTTATCCTTTTTCCCTTTTATTTACTACATGTGTCCCTCAAAATTAATAGATGGTTCAGATTATTTGCTAAAATCAATCATTTAACCATAGTCAAACATTATCTTCCTTTTTATTATTTGCTTTATATGGAGTATAATAAGTTACTGTATTAGAAACAACGACAGTACTTACCAGAGGTAAGATTTGTTTTGCAGTTAACGTAACTCAACATTTCGATGGTTTCATTTTCAAGAACTTTTCCCATGGTTCAACTGGAGTTTCTTTAATCCAAGCCAAACCATGTGATAATTTTCATCTGCATATTATTATTATTGGCATTAGACACATCAGCACATGTCACTCTACGTGTCTCCAATCTAGCAGCTATTCCAAACAACAAGCTACAAATTCGGTGTGCTCTTTACCCACCCACCCCATAATTGTGATCATAAAAATAATGTATCTACTAATTAAAATACCAATTACACCCTCCTCAATACTGATCATTAAGAGATTAACCCAAGGGCAGAAATATACTTTCCATCCCAGAAACCATGCTCCAAAACCACAGGAAACACAACCAAAAGCCTCTAGTTTTTTTTTCCTTCCAACAAAGGCACTATATATATATATATATAGCCATACAGAGAGAGAGAGAGAATTCAAAAACCAACAAGTTATTCAAGTATTTCAGCAAAAAATTAAACACTCTCACAAATATAAAATATCCAAGAGTTTTGAAGAATCAAAGATTAGAAAATGAGTTCAACGAGCAGAGCATGGGTCACAGCAGTGAGTTTAGGAGTAGTAGAGGCATTAAAAGATCAAGGAGTTTGTAGGTGGAATTACACAATCAGAGCCATAAATCAGCACGCTAAGAACAATGTACGCTCATATTCACACGCCAAGAAGCTTTCATCTCAATCTTCTTCTTCTTCTTCTTCTTTGGTTTCTGCTAACAAATTAGAATTGAAAAAGGTGAAGCAGTCTGAGGAATCTCTGAGAAAAGTCATGTATTTGAGCTGTTGGGGGCCTAATTGATCGAATCCTCACAGCAGTTAGATTTCATTAGTGTCATTTTTTTGTACATGTAAAGTATTTGACAATATTGTAAACAATTTTGAGAGCTTGGGCTAAATTGCCCCCATCAACTCTAGTTGAAAACAAATTTCTGCAAACCAATTTCGAAACATGATCAGATTTACTACTCTCTGTCAAAAAATACTTGTCAATTATTGATTTGAAGAAACTATATAAATAGAAGGATTTGAATATAATAATATAATATCTTGATTGTAATAGAAAAATGACTATAATTAAAAGGAAATTTTCGCGAATTGCCACTCTAATAAACTTAATTATGCTCTATAGCTATAATTTGCATATTTACGGTTTGTAGCTACAGTTTAAGCTACCTCCTTTGTATAATTCACGAATTTGTATAATTTGCGGGTACATTTGTATAATTCAATTATTTTTGTATAAACTCAAAATAATGAATTTATACAATTACAAACATCTGAAGTGTAGACAATTATATAAATTNGATTTACTACTCTCTGTCAAAAAATACTTGTCAATTATTGATTTGAAGAAACTATATAAATAGAAGGATTTGAATATAATAATATAATATCTTGATTGTAATAGAAAAATGACTATAATTAAAAGGAAATTTTCGCAAATTACCACTCTAATAAACTTAATTATGCTCTATAGCTATAATTTGCATATTTACGGTTTGTAGCTACAGTTTAAGCTACATCCTTTGTATAATTCACGAATTTATATAATTTGCGGGTACATTTGTATAATTTAATTATTTTTGTATAAACTCAAAATAATGAATTTATACAATTATAAACATCTGAAGTGTAGACAGTTATACAAATTTTAAATTATACAAAAGTTACACAAATTATATTATATAAATTTCAAATTATCTAAACTGTGAATTATACAAAACTAAAAAGTTGTGCCGCGTAATTATAATAAAAAACAGGTCGCGAATTATAATTAAGGCAAACTATAACTATGCTAAACTAATTAATTAGTATATGTTTGATTATACGCATAGTTTTTACTCAATTAAAAATAAAGGTAAATTAAGACTGTAAAGTTATCCATTAATTTCATAAAGTGGATATGTATTTTTGGATATCCCAAAATAATATAATGGATAACTATTATTGGACGGAGGGAGTAGCAATCAAAAGATCACTCTATAACAAAAATATTTTTTTGCCGTAATAAATATATATCTTAACAAATAGTGTTAAACATTTATCAGTATTAGTTAAATTGTCATGCGGTCCAATATAGTTATATGTTTTTATAGAAATATTTAAAACATATTTAGTGAAAACTATGCTATTGTCGTTAATAGTGAATTTATATTATCAAAATTAATTTAGAAAAACGGAGTTAATTTTAGAAGAAAGTCAGAGGAGTAATAATAATAATTGAAAGAAGCGACAAGGCAAAATAGTCTGAAGACTCATTGAGGAAAGTTATGTACTTGACCTACCGGGATCCCAAATCTCAATTTGATCTTTTCTTAACAAATGCTTTTATTTCAAATATTTGTGTAGAGCTAGAGAGGAAAAAAAAGAAGAAGAAGGATACCGTAAATAGAGTTGAATGGAATTCCAACTCAATAGAAGCACGTATATCGAAATGTGGAAATAATTACAAGATGAACTAATAATTTGACAGATCAAATAGTATATTGTATCGCTTCATCATGCTTGCATATAATATATTTGCGTGTTATTTTAGGATCCGAAACATACATATAAATATAGAACCACAATTAAAATTACTAACCTTTGTCTAACACATAAATTGCATCGTGGTTTTGATTTGAGTCCCGATTAAATTTGAATCATCCCAGAAAATCTCATATTTATGATATCTTTAATAAAGACGATTAGCTGTCTAATCGGACTCGAAACCTCCAGAATGAAGAAGAAATTATGTATGCTTTTACTTGAATTTCAAGGGAAGTGATATAAAGTTCACCAAGTTCTTTTTGAAAAAATAAAAATCACTCAAATTTACCTAAATGAAAAATAAATTTACTTGAAAACAAATGCGCCATTCTTAGACCCATCCAAGTTTTGGATTCTCACTTCATCCGTTATTTTTCTTTTTTCGTCTATTTGAATTTTGTATGCTTTTGAGAAATAATGATAGGTTAATTTAGAAAATAAATAATCAATATAAAAAGTAAAATACAAAAAAAAAAAAGTATTAAGGATGACAAAAGCGTGCCGTGCTCCAACTCGTGTCTTATTTTAAGAAATCACAATGAATGAATGGAACGTCTAGAAAACCACTGGCGGTAGAACCCACAGTAACCCAAAAACCAGTGGCACATCACTTTCTAGCTACACTCTCTTTATCCAATTTACTCTTCATGCCTATATATTCAGCCTTAGCCCCAACTTTTAAACATCATCTCTAAAATCATCAAATCTACTAGCCATCAAAACAACAAAAAACAGAGAACCAAAGCAGAAAAACAGAGTTAAATTTTAGAAGAAATAAAATCAAAATGAGTCTAAGCAGGAGAGCGTGGATAGTAGCAGCCAGCGTTGGAGCAGTGGAAGCCTTAAAAGATCAAGTTGGATTGTGTAGATGGAATTACCCATTGAAGTCATTGGCTCAACACACAAAGAATAACATGAGATCTTATTCTCAAGCCAAGAAACTTTCTTCTTCATTAATTGCGAAGAATGAAAAGGCAGAGCAATCTGAAGAATCATTCAGAAAAGTTATGTATTTGAGCTGTTGGGGTCCAAATTGATTGTAATTAAATAGGACTACTGTCTATTTCGAAAATTATATGAGAAAACGTGTTGATATATTTCGATAATTTGTTGCTTTGATGACAAATCAGCTATTCCAATATTTTTGCATCACTTCAATGAAATACTATAGTATATGGTTTTTAAAATCTGAAATTAGAAATAGAATTAAGATCAAACAGCATCTCAAAAGATCAGTACAAATTAAAAATATTAAATCACGAAGAGTGGAAATTGAAAATGTAAACTGATGCTTTCAGGCACATTTATTTGCATTTTCTTAACATAAACTTAGGTATAAATTGATAAATTTTTCTGTAGGCTTCTTGTGAATAGTCTTTACCTAAAGAAATTTTTTCTTTTGGATTGCTCCCTCTTTCTTCAATTTCTTTCAATTGGATCAGAATATATTTCCAAGTCAAATAGTTTATTTATGCATATTTCTATTTCCATATCTCTTTGAACTGTAATGATCAAAACAATATCATATTGACTTCTTCTTTTTCTTTTTATACCTTTTCATTCTTAAAGTTATCTAAACACTTTCAAAATTAAAAAATAGCTTAACAGTCAAAAATCATTAAAAATAAGTTATTAAGGGTATATCAAAAGAGTGTTTGAAAACTATTGAAAAGAGGTGAATATATCCGATGTAACATAACTTTAACATACCAAAATATATCTTATATAGATAAAATGGTGTGAAAATCGTTACTAAGCATTGTGTGCGCCATAGTATTAATCTTATACATATACATATAGTTACTTTGATACATATTTAACTTTTATTGTGTTTTAATCATCGTATTATATTATATTGTTATCATTTTTTTAATTATTACTTTCGGAGAATTACATTATACATTAGAAAAGAAACGATATACAACTACATTATGTTCAATCATCTGACATTGGTTTCATTTGAATATCCTTTCCCATGGTTTGGGCGCAAGTGGATTTTCTTTAATCTCGCCAATCCGTGTGCATTCTTATTAAAATTTTATTTATTTATTTTAGCCTCATTTATACCAGAACATGTGTCACTCCAAAAATCAGTGTGCTCTCCAAATATAGTACACGTAGTAATAATTGAAGTGCCAACTTCACCTCCATAAACACACACCTACCTCCAAAATTGGAAAACCATGTTCCAAAAACCTCAGGAAAATAAAAATAGCACAGCCAAAGCCACTAGTTTTATTGAGCAATACTTACCTATATAGTATATAAAATCATCCATTCATCATCCCAAGTAATTGAATCCAACAAACACAAAAAGAACAAGTCTTTGTAAAAGCACTCACAAAAATAGTAAGCCAAAATTTGAAGATGAGTTCAACAAGCAGAGCATGGGTTACAGTAGTGAGTTTAGGAGTAGTAGAGGCATTAAAAGATCAAGGTGTTTGTAGGTGGAATTACACAATCAGAGCCATAAATCAGCACACAAAGAACAATCTACGCTCATATTCACACGCCAAAAAATTATCTTCTTTGATTTCTACAAAAAGTGAAATGAAGGAGAAAGCTCAGCAGTCTGAAGAGTCTCTTAGGAAAGTTATGTACTTGACCTGTTGGGGTACATATTGAATTCCAACTGTTAAATTTTTTGATATTCTTATGTACATATATATATATTCCTTGAGAATTTAGGAGAATGTTGAAGCAGTAGTTTTATAGCTTGAGGCTTAATTGCCTTGTCAATATTAATGGGAAAACATTTTTTTTATAGTCCATATTGATATTGACGCTGTTCTCTAATGAATCATGTGAAATTTGTAGTTTTGAAACTTTCCATCTATTTACCAATGTAAAATGGTTCAAATTTACCTGTAAATTATATAAAATGGAATTAGTTTTACCTCCGTTAATATTTTGGGTTAAGTACATTTTACCGTTGCTAAAAGTTCTTATTTTTGAAGAAAGCTTGGAATTCAGTAATGCCGTACTCACTCCGTTTCTATTTATATATCATCATTTGCCTTCATAAGAAATCAAGTAAATTTATCATTGTCTTCTTATTCAGTGGTATTTAAGTTTCACGCCTCATAACATTCTTATTTAGTGATCTAGAATTTAAGTTTTTAACAAATAAATAAAAATTAAATTGTTTGATTAATTAAATTAATCAATGAATATGAATTAATCATTTAAATTTCTTATATCAGTTAAATTCATATTTTTAAGACTAATAATTCTCAAAAATAAAATAGGAAAAAATAAGAAGAAAAAATAATTTTTGAGCATTTGACATTTTTCGATTTTCTTGGTGTAATTGACGGTAAGATAACAAGGAGGAGAAAAGGAAGAACAAAATTAATTGAATACTCAAAATTAAATTAGGAAGGAGGATTTTAATTTTACTTTAATTTTGAAAGCACATTAATTCTTAATTACAGAACATGTAGCCCGTCTTGATTCCTTGTAATAAAACCATTGGTTTATGAAGAAACCAGTGGTTCTAGTCAGTTTCGTCTACAAATATTTTCCGAATAATATATTATTTGTCTCAATCAATTATGTATATTAGTGGAGTTAAATTTTTTTACTCCCGTCTCAATTTATATAACACTTTTTAAATTTCGAGATTCAAATAAATCTATTTTTTATAGTAAATTTCTCATATATCTTTTAATTATTTTGAATTGTCAATTATTGTATAACTTATAGTTTAAAAATATATAAATTTCATTTTTAAAAATTGAAGATTCCACGTGCAAATTCTTAATCAAATTTAAATTGTTTGACTCTCGAAAAATGAAAAGTGCCACATAAATTGAAACTGGGAAAGTATTAGAAAGCCAAAATATAAAAAATCAAGTACACAAAAAATAAAAAATAAAATAATATTATACATATATATAATATTATATATATATATATATATACTATTAATTATATTTAATTTATAATTTAATTTTTCACTAACAAGATTCAGCTGAAAGAATTTAAAATATATGAATCTCCATGAATTTTAAATCTCAGCACATTAGTAGAGGCTCATTATTCTAAAGTCTAAAAACTTTTACTTGGTAGTTGTGCAATTTCAGCAGGAGATCAAATAAATTTCTTAGAACCAGCCAGGTTCCATTGATTATTCTAAATATATGAAGTATTTTCTTAATTTTAAAATAATTAAGTACATTATTATTTGATAAAAATTGAACATATTAAATATATATATATATATNATATATATATATATATATATATATATATATATATATATATATTTAATGTGTAATTAATTAAATTATTCTTATGTAATAAGTATTTCTTTAAAATCCAATATTATTAAAATATAAAAATATAATTAAAAAATATGTTAATTTTTATCGTGAATTATTTAAATGACATCTGTGATAAATAAAAAATTGACTCTTTGTCTTTTTCTCAGTAAAATTTGAATACTGTCCTTTTTTTCAGGGGTTAAGTTGAGAAAAACAAAAAATAAAACCACTGGCTTTAGAGCCCACAGTCGCCATAAAACCACTGGTTTATCACTTTCTAGATTCTTCCCCTTTACTTCTTTACATCAGTATTGTGCCTATACAGTTAGCCCCAATTTCTCGACATCATACAACTCAAAAACATTCAAATGTACAAGCAATCAAAACATCATTGAATCAATTCATATAGTATATCAAAAACAAAGCAGGAAAAAAAAGTGATTAATTTTATAAGAAATTTAATCAAAATGAGTTCAAGCAGGAGAGCGTTGATAGTAGCAGCTAGTGTTGGAGCATTGGAAGCCTTAAAAGATCAAGTTGGATTGTGTAGATGGGATTATCCATTGAAGTGTTTGGCACAACACACAAAGAATAACATGAGATCTTACTCTCAAGCTAGGAAACTTTCTTCATCTCTGATTGCAAAGAGTGAAAAGACAGAGCAATCTGAAGAATCTCTGAGAAAAGTTATGTATTTGAGCTGTTGGGGTCCAAATTGAAGATTTTAATAGTGATGATAGGAGACAGTATAAAATGTAAAATTAGGCTATGATTGTAAATAGGGCATACTGTATTAGTTAAGGGCATGCCATTTCAAAGATAAGCATGTATCTTGAAATCTTCCAACAATTGTATGTGAAAAAACTCTATGAATAGAGTTGATCTTTCGGTGAATTCAGGCATTAACGGATCAACTAATTACATCACTTCCAGCTAGTATGCTTAATTATAAGTAATGCTGTAATACTAATGAATATGCATATGGTTTTGAAATTTGAAATTCTTAAACAATCATTAAGCAAATCAAGTACTCTCTTGTATGCTAATTATTTGTTCAATTTTTCTTTTTATTTCTCCAGACAAATCAATAAAGTATTTCTTTTTACCTATTATAATAATATTTCAAATAAATTAGAGAGTTACCTTAATTTGGTAACTCAA
This sequence comes from Solanum stenotomum, assembly GCF_019186545.1. Lineage (NCBI taxonomy): Eukaryota > Viridiplantae > Streptophyta > Magnoliopsida > Solanales > Solanaceae > Solanum > Solanum stenotomum. The sequence continues at coordinate 6,215,045 of NC_064290.1, read as the reverse complement.
ATTTTAGTATTATTTAATTTATTTAATTATATTTCTTATTAAAATATTACGTAAATTTTAAGGATAATTTTGTTTATTATTATCCATATTCCATCATATACGCTCTACATAATCAAGAGAAAAAAACCAATCAAGCTGAAATAATCTTTGATTTAGACCAGAGTTAAGCTGATCGAGTTAGAATATAATCGAATCCAAATCAAGTCGAACCTAAATAAGTTTAAAAAGTTATATTTGTACACACTACAACGTTAGATTATTTTTTTACCTAGTGAGTATGACATGATACTTTTTAAATATCCTTCCCATGGTTTAGGCTCTAGTGGCCAAGTGGCAGATCTAAGATTTAATGTTGTGGGTGATCTGAAAGTGGTGGAGTCAAAAATATAAAAAAGACATATTAACAGTGAGATTCAAACTCAAACTCAACAACACTAAAAGAACCTTAAACACCCATCCAAGAACAAATGGACCAGCTAAATCATTTGTTCATTGGATACTCTATGTTAATTTTATATAAATATCTCTTAATTTCAACATAGATATATATATTCGGGGACGAGGTTAATGGGTACTCAAGCTCCCGGCGGACTCCATGTGGGTCCTCCCCTGGGCTAGACACAGAGGCGTATCTAAGGGGGGGTCATTGGGTTCACGTGAACTCATGGTCCCCTCCCGAGATCATATATAGTAGTGTTATATTTTAAAAAGTATACTGAATTATAGAGTGTGAACCCGCACTTGAAGTATCACATAATGGGATTATGACTGGGTGCACTTCTCTCCGCAAGGCTAGAAATTTGAATTTTATATTTTTCTTTCTAAAATTAGATAACACTTCTCTAAGTGGTAATTGGTATGTGTATATATATATAAGGATTAAGTTTAGATCTATAATTTTAAAATTTTAATGGTTTTCAGTAGTAAAAATCTAAATGTCGAACCGATCAAATTTATATCATAGATCAACCTTTTTATATCAATGCACCCATCATCTCAAAATCTTGAATACGCCTCTGGGCCCAGTCAGCCAGTGGGTTTTCATTTATCTACCCAATCCGTGTGCATCCATCTCAAGTACTCATTGTTTTATGTATGCATTTTGGCATTATGCACATCATTCTGCTAACTGCAGAAATGTACATTCTTATCCACTCTCTATAACTGAAATTTTGGAAAACCATGCTCCAAAACCACGTGAATTGAGATAAAAGCCATTAATTTTATTGGACACTTATCTATAAATTCAAAAGCATCAAATCGCTGAGAATTCAACCAGCACAATATCGAAAGCAAATTAAACCTTTCACAAACTTATATTAGAAAAAATGAGTTCAACAAGCAGGGCATGGGTTGCAGCAGTAAGCGTGGGAGTGGTAGAGGCACTAAAAGATCAAGGAGTTTGTAGGTGGAATTACACAATCAAAGCCATAAATCAGCACGCAAAGAACAATCTACGCTCATATTTACAGGCCAAAAAAATGTCTTCTCAATCTTCTTCTTCTTCTTTGGTTTCTGCTAACAGTAAAGTGAAGCAATCTGAAGAGTCTCTGAGGAAAGTCATGTATTTGAGCTGTTGGGGTCCATATTGATCAATCATAATAGCAGTTATATCTAATTATTGCTGTCATGTACATAGTTTTTGACAATATTGTAAATGATTTTGAGAGCTTGGCCTAAATTGCTCAATCAATGGAAAAAAAATTCTGCAATCCCAAATATCTGGAAATTATACTCAATTCTAGTGGTTTTCATTTGGTTTCGTGTTATTTGACTTGTGTAATTCTTTTTTATATTTTTCAATTTTGTAGATATATAATTTTTATATTAAACCAATTCAATCACATAGATTAATATGCTTTGGTTCGAATATTATGGAGAATCTGATATTGATCATCCAAAAATATATACATTTGAGAAGAGTTATGCCATGCCTCCCATTTTCTTTCCCTAAAGAAAATTGAACATATTCAATTTTGTACCATAGGGTAGGTAATTAGGATTTCTAGTGTACAAATTACTACTCTTTATTAGGGGTGTGCAAAAATCGAACCGATCGATAAATCGAACCGAAAAAAGTGTTATTGGTTTATTGTTATTGGGTTATTGGGATAATGGTTATTTAATGGTTTTACAAAAAAAAATTATTGGGTTATCGGTTCGTTATTGGTTTTTAATATTGGGTTATTGGGTTAACCGATAACCCATTAAGAATATAATAATTTACTATTTTAATTTTTAGTTATACATATATATATAATATTAATAAAAATATTAATATAATTAGTAGTATATTAGACTAAATATATAAAACCCTACGCAATAATTAACACTACTTAACAATTAACTCTCCTCTCTACTTTTAGTTATTTAACCTTTAGGTTTTACTTTTTAGTATTACTTATTTACTTTAGTTAGTTTATAATTGACTAATATTAGCTTTTGCACGATTGTAAATAT